>NW_005054360.1:4284592-4303696 GCF_000277835.1 Geospiza fortis
TATCTTCCACTAGCAGTAAAGACATGAGGATACCAGTTTAACTTTAGCACAATTCTGATGCCTAAAATTAAGAAACATAAGTAGCCATCTGTGTTACTCAATTGCAAAGTTATATGAGAGTGGAGAGAAGAACTGACTAATTTAAAAAAAGAACATTGTATAATTCCACTTAAGACTTGTACTTCCAATTATTAAATTCTTAGATGTTAACAAATATGGGAACTAACACCAAATATAATTTATAACATTTATTGATAAACCTACAGAACCTATGTTCAAAGAGGAACAACTATAGTGGTATTGCATGCTGTGCATCAGCTTAATCACGTGGCTTAAATTAAGGAACAATTGACTAAAAAGGCTACAAAAATGTAGTTTATGAGACTGACATGGCTTTTAATACAGTGCTCACCAGTTGTTTTCCAGATCAAGGCTGATGTTTTAAGTCTAATTTGAAAGCAAGAAACAAAAGGTTGCAAAGTGCTCATAACAACACCCATTCCATGATCTGATTTTTATTTGGAAGGAGTAATTCAAACTGCATCAAAATGACATGATAGGTCATTTTCAAATCTTTGACTCAGCAAGCTAATAAGAGTTGACTGTGCTCAAGTAAAAAATGCATCAGTTAGAGACAAAAATTTGGATGGTCAGACATCTTTACTCTTGTATATATGGAAAGATCTTAGATTATTCTGACAAGTGTCCAGCTGAATTAGTCATACAGGCAATCAGTCAAGTGTCTACTGGCGTCACACAGAGGACTGTGGAAAGCTACAGCATCATTTTAATTAAAATACTGAAAGCAAGTTAGAAAAAATTCTTGTTAAAGGTACTCATAATCCCCAAAACCATCTAGGTGACATATGTAACCATAATCACTGAGTGCCTGCAGGTCCTGGTGTGGCCCACTAGCAGTGTGTCAGGAATGACACAGTCTAGACAAGACCTGAAAATAATAAGGGGCTGCCTGCCCCAGTTTCCCTGAAATTGTCCACAAGCAGAAAATAAAGGGATGATTTGATTTTTAGCCACTGAGCCCTGTGTGACTCTTGGCTGAAACTGCCCCTCACAGGCACTAACAAGGAACACAGCCCAGTTTTTGTTTGCAGGTCATTGTAGATAAGACCCAGTAATGCAACCAAGTATAACTCTGCCTTCCTTAGTGGAATACTCCACCCACTTACACTCTGACAATCAACCAGGAAAGAATTTCTTATCTTAACTAGGGCAAAACTGCCACCACAGCAGCTTTGGGAGACATAAGGGACTGCAAAAGCAGGTGTCTTTAGATTTAGGGTTCCAGATTTGTCCATCCATTATTAATGATCCACCTACTGTGTTCTTGTGAAATATGAATCTTTTCACGTGCTTTAAAATCACATGCATGGACTATCTTACATTAAAGACTTACACTCTACAGTATTAGACTAATTGCATGACTGAGGTGGAGAACAGATTCAGGCAGCTGGGACTGACAAAGAAAAGCTATATGTATATGTATATGTGTATATATATATATACACACACACATACACACGGGCAGCAGGTTCCTCTCCTCACACCACTGCCATCAGGTAAGGAATCAGGAACACATTCTGACTTTCAGCAACTGGACAACAAGCAAATAAAATTAAAATTAGAGTAAGCAAACACAGACTGTATTCTCCATGTGCCACAACCCAGCAAGTGCTGAGGACACATCTGCCTTACTGCTGGAGTGCTGTGACCATGACGGAGATGTAGCCACATCCCTTGAAACAGAACTAACAGAACTCCTCGAGGCAGTTTTGGCACATCAGATCTCCCCGAAGCGTATTTCCCTATTAAAGGCTATATTTCACTGCAGACTTTTCAATAGTTTGAATCTCCTATGACACAGATAAGAAAAGGTTCAAATCTCAAAGTACAGGAAACAGGGCAGCATCTCAAAGTGATGGCACCTCCAGAACAAGTGGGTGCCTGTGTTCACAAAGAAACGCGGCTGTGTTTGTTTTGGTTTGTTTTATAGAAACCCTAAGAAATTACCCAATGTCCATCTAACCAACAGCTTGCCATGTACCACTGAAAATATTTATATTGCTTTTATTTTCCCTAAAATCAACTTAACTAGCTCTCATTCTTCTCATATTATTTTAGACAGTCAATGTATTTTCCTCCCACTGGACAGAGAATGAACACATTATCTTTCCATCTTACAGGGCCCCTGACAGCCAAATAAAACATGGTTATTACTGTCAGAACTCAAATGAAATATTCTGAACATGGCAAGAAGTTATTAGCCTGATGTTCAGAAGACAAGCTAGAAATGGAAATGGGAAGGAAAAATATTTCCCCTATTTTATAGGCTTTTGTGGGAAAATTACCTTATCTTCTTGTTGAAATAGGTTTGAGTTGGATTTTGTTTCTGCTGTGTTGAAATATCCTAATTATTGCATTAGGAAGATGCAGGATACTAATTTTTATTAATCAAAATACTGATAAATGAGAAAGCAATTATCAAAAAACATTAATATTACTTTAATATCTTAAATTATACACACTAAATCAACCAGGTAATGTCATTTCAGTGCACAGTAAATTCACAGCAAGTAAGATTTGTGATATGACAGATAAAGCTAGAAGCACTAAATAAGAGCATTCACCTTTCAAACCTCTTTCCTGCTGCACTTTAAAAACAAGCCGACAACAAACACCGTGGCTGAAATGTTCCTTATACAGAGGTTGCCTACTTTAACTAGGCTCACCTATAATTAGACAGCACAATCTACTCTGCACAATAATTGAGAAATATAGAACAATGGAGCAACAGTGAAGAAAAGGGAGATTATTTATCTTGCACGCTCGAGTGGTGGTAAAAACCACAAAGTGAAAATCACTGAGATGTCATCTCTCCCAGTACACCAGTGAGAGGAGAATTGAGCTGAAAATTGTACTTATTACAATTTTAAAGACACATCCAGTCTGCTTTGAGGCCAATCTCAGCACAAGTGGCTCCCAGGGAGGAGCCAGGCAGCCCCCAACACTGCACTCAGCAGCTGCCCAAGGGACACTTGTCTCCAGCGGGTTCCTCTGAGCATCCTCACTTCCTGGAGCCATCCAGAGGGATCCACAGTGTTTGATCATGAAATCACATCCCTTGATAGCTTGCACGGGAAAAATGCCATTAAAGCAAATTAACTGTGCACTAGCATTTATCAGCAGGCCATTTCGACACTTGAGCAGTCAAGTCCACTGATACCTTCTACGTATATTAAAGACAGGTCCATGTGGAAAAGCAATTCTCAAACATTTCTAGAAAATCAGGCATTGACTAAGTAAGTTTTTAAAACCCCACAACACACACACAAAACAAACCAAACACCCACCAAACACACAGATGTCCTGGATCCATCCATCCCAATATTCTGATTCTAACAACCTTCAACAGCAGATACCATAAGAACAGGGCAAAAAATATTTTCTGTCTCTGCTCTCATGACCTGCTGCTCAAGGACATCCTAAACCACACATACAGTCTTTCTGTTTAGGCTCTTTAAGCCAAAATTAAATATAGATTTATAATACAAATATTTTATACAAATATTTTGAAAATTATATAAATCCAGGTCCTGGGATTTAGTGCTATTTATGCCACTTGTTCAGACCTGATCAGATCTGTTCTTTTTAAGCAGTGCATTTCAACCCAAAACTTCCAAATTATAAAACTAAGAAGTTTTTCACTATTTTTTCCTGTTACAATTTGTATCAAGTTTATCTACACAAACTTCAAAATGTTTCAAATGACCCTGAATATCCAGCATATGTGATATCCTTGTGAATAACTCTAGAAGTCCTAGTTACCTCTAAAGACTTACTGTATTTTAAAATTTTAAGACTATTTACTTATACCAACAAAGTAATTTTTTGCACTGCTTCCTTTTCTGAGTTACAGAAATTCTGAAAGAGCCCCAGATAACAGCATCTCACAGCATGTATCACCCAAAGGATCAGCTTCAAAGTTCCCAATATTCACATTTTAATAGTCAGTTCTGGTTCTGTAGGAGTGCCAGGCTCAATATTCACCCTCATTCTCTCACACTGCAGACCAGCCACAGAAGTTTCCTTCAGAGCTGTGGTTACCTCCAGCCCACAGATCTCTGCAATGTGCTCATCTCACTCCTCCTGGAAAACTCTCTTGGCCTTTCTGCAAAGTCCCTGCAGTGAGCAGTGCAAACACTGACAAAAGTAATACAGAGCTGCTCTGAACTTTGATGGGTTTCTTTGCACTTCAAGGCTCATTCAGCAGAAGAGACACAGTTCCCTCTGTGAAAATAAGTTTTGCACTCACAAAATGGAAGAATCATCAAGAATTTTCTCCTCATTTGCAAAGGATAAACAGTTTTTTAGCCCTTAACTGTTTAGAGTAAAATAAAACAACAGGACCACAACACTATTATGTTCTGTTTTCTAAGTAATTCTGGTTTTCATTATTCTAAATCATATTATTGTACTTTATGCCCCTTTCTGGGAAAAAAAAAGAAGATAACTAAGTAAGATTTCAAAACCATTTAAACATATCAAAGTACTTGGTAAATAAGGTTTACATGTTCACTTTCTATGACACAGTTGGGAATCTTTCTATAAAAGCCAGAAGTTCTGGAACTGTAATTGTATAATGCCTTTCAAACCAGGTACTTCATCTTACATGTTAGAATACATATTTTTATAGGTCTGTATTGCCAGAAAAAGGAGGTGGGATGGATGGGAATCAAATAAAATAATCATAAGTTTGGAGTCCGTGATTATTAAGTGAAAAATGTACAAGGACCCTGCTTGAAAAGTAACTGAAGGGGCTGAAGGAGCAACAAAAGAAAAAAAAAAAAACAAAACAGGTCTAGAACTTGAACTGGCTTTTATGAAGTTTTTTCATAATGAAGCAAAATATCAGTACTTGTTCCATTAAGTTTTTTTCTTTTCCTTTCACAAAAATTAACACTTTCCACAGAAGCCTACTTACGTATACATTTTTATTACAATATCTGCATTTATTAATTTTTTTTACAATTTTCAACACTCTGCAACTAAATTTTAAGAGAAAAAAACCAACCTATAAAATATATATGCAGTAGTTACTTCTGTGGTCCTTGTCAGAGGTCATTGCTTCTATTAAGGCCATCTTGGATAAGAATTCATAGGGTTCATATAATCTCATTTTAGGACACCCAAGCATACTATTTAACCAGCATCTTACAAACCTATTCAAACCTGAGTTCTCTGAGTTACTTAAGCAATTCAACCATTGATATAATTAATTTTGATGTAAATCTCTCTCAGGGGCTTTAATGAGCCAAGTCAGGAAAATTCAAATTAAATTATCCAAATTAAATTAAAGAAATGTACACTAGACCTCAGAAGCTCATAAGTAATGATGTTAAAAATATTTCCCCAACACTACCTAGAAATAGCATATTAATAATAATGTTTAAAATGCAATTAGAAACATAGCTGTTACTCAAGAAGTCCTAGAAATATTTTTGAAATATTTAGTTGAAGTCAGGATTCTAGGACAAATAGACACAATGGATTTGCTTCTACATTATGCACCTACCTGTCCTACTGGTCAGGAATCAGCACTTGACAGTGTTGGGTCCTAAGGTTCTCGAGGGGGAAAGGGGAACACTTGTTTCAGACCTCCTTGACTTCCCAGATGAAGTCAAACACTTCTCACATGAGGCCAGCACACTCCTGGCTGCACCAGCCTCTCCCACTGCAGATTTCTTGGAACAGCAAAGAGGAACAGCTTGAGAACCCGGCAAAGCAACAGCCAGCCCAAAAACCAGCTGCCATTACAAACAGAGCCTCTGCAGGAAAGCAAACTGAAGGAAAGCAGAGTAAAAGGTAGAACTGAGTGCAAAGACACCATAATCAGTTTCCACAACCAGTTACAATTGCTGTTTTTCCCCAAACCTTAAAAATGATAAATAAAAAAGCAAGATGAGTAAGGCATCACTGATCCAGTCTATAATCTATGTGACCTCACATACACAAATGTACAATTAAAAAAACTGAATTGTTTTAAATCTATCTCATATTTATAAAGAATGTTCATTCCACCCAAGCAGAGTCTCCACATGACCAAGAACAGAGCCTATAAAACTATACCATGTTTCACAAGACCGGCCAGACTCAGGAACATTCAAAATTTGATAATTCTATTTTAGCAGAACAGCATGATAGATGGTACTTTTATGCTGTAACCTAATAAAATATCCTCTTTTGTCTCTCCCACTAGAAGAATATTATACTTTAAACTAGATCTAATTAAAAATAGCAGGGGATGAGGTTTGTATCAAAGACTAGCCCGTGCAGATGGTGATCCCCACACAACACCAGACTGCACCTACAGCTGAGAAGTCCCCATGCCTGGCAGCTTCCCACTCGTGCCCTCAGGACAGGGAGGTGATTAATGGACTCTGCCTAATGGCAAAGTAAATGAATCAGCAGCACTAAGCTCCTCATCTGAAACATCAGAAAGAGTTTCAAAGAGGTGTCCAGGCTTCAGAAACTGTGCAAGGAAGGATGCCAGCCACATTTCTCACACACCCTCAGCCCATGGGCAGCCCTTTGGGAAGAGCACCCTGTGTGCCCTGCCAGGCTCTGCCTGTAGGAGCAGCGTGCAGACCCTGCCTAGAGAGGGTGTGGAGCACACACTGAGCCAGCCTGCACAGCTGCCATGGCTGCAGGAGCACCGGGAGGGAGCTCTGGTCGCCCAGCAGAGAACCCCACGAGAGACTGGGAACTACTTCAGAGCAAGATCAGCGTCGCACTGACAACAAGAAATGAGATTTGCAGGGGAGGAACTGACAGCACTGCACACTCCCTGCAGCACCAGCTCCCTCCTGCAGCTCCCAGGAGGAGGGGATTCAAAAGGCACCTGGCATAGGAGACCCCAGGGCAAGGCTCTTCTTCACCAGCCACCTGCAGGGCACAAACATGGAGGATTCCCCTGTGAGGAAGCAAAGGTCCAGCCTGAGCTGAAAGTCCGATTTTCTGAGTAACGTGCCTCTTATGTAGTCTTCCCTTTCTGAAATGCTAAGGAATATATTCCTCAGACAGAGAAATAAAAGCCAGAAGAGCTAAATACTATGTACTTGTCCTTTCAGGAAATACCAAATTTGTGCAGATGGAAAACTAGACTATGAAAGTCCACATATTAAGCAGTTTTGAAAACTTGAACTGAAAAGTACCCTTGAAATCTTCAAAAGTGAAGATTCAATAGTAAAATAATCCTGGCTAGCTTTGCTGTAAAATAGTCTCCATAAAAACAACAGTCACACTGAAAGCCACGTAGCAAGTAGAAATCTGTGTCTGTTTAGGGCAAACATTACTACAGGTCTGAACAGAAAGGCCTAAATAAATTTCTTACAATTACAGGCTGAGATTTTCAACACAGGTGAGTAACATGAGGGTAAATCTTAAAAGAAATCTATTTCTATCCTGCATTTGCCAAAAAAATTTCATTAACGTAGTAGACTGGAAAAAAACATTGCGTTCTCCTTCTTTGGTTCCTGTCTACTGGCACAAGAGACACAGATGTGGTAAATAGTGACCTTCAAGGATTTCAATGCTTTCCTTGTCACTGCTTATCTTCCAGGTATGGGGAATGAGCACAGGTGTTCAACTTCACCATCCCCCAAAACTTCCTTGCTATTTTCTCTCCAAGTTCAGATACAAGTAGTCTTAGTCCCTACAAACTACTTATTTCCAACCCTGCAAGTAGCAACACGTACCATGCTGCAGATTTTGCCAGTGCTAGCAGAAACTGTGACACTGAGCAGGAGGGACAATCAAAGCAAAAAAACAGTCATCCTATTTTTTTTTTCACATTTCTGTGACACTGGAAAAATACTTCTTGCATATATCATTTTATCATTAGTTTCTATCACATGCATAAGGCAGTGTGTGAGGTTGCTTCTTTATTACAGGAAACACTTTCAAATGAGAGAGAAAGGATAAAAAAGGGCAAAATAGAAATAATAAAATGTAAAAATATGGTTATAAATTACAACAAAGTCTGCTCAATTTGTAGCAAATAATTCTTCAGATAAGCAAAAAAATACCCTGAGAACAAATCCACTGTGTATTTCATACCCTAGAATCTCTTGGTTTGGAGCATGCAATTTCTGCCCTCCCTCTCCTCAACAGAACAATTTGATATTTCAGTCCTAAAGTAATAATACATACAAACAGCTTCATTTACTCAGAGAAAACTGATGAGCCTTCATCTATAGTCAAGCTCTTTAGTGCTCAGATTTGACACAGGAGCCTACTTAAAGCTCAACAGGAGTTTGTGAATGGCTCTTTGTGTGACACACTAGCTCTAGAAAAATCACTTGCTTGTGGTTTTATTCTACTGTTTCCACTTCATGCGCAAAGTTTGCAAGAATCTAAGCAGCCATCCTGTCCCAGAACAAACATGTTTAAAGGTAAGAAATAAAAACGAATACCTGCATGTGTGGAGAAGCCCCCTGCATATTTACAAGGGAAATGTCAAAAAAAAAAAAAAAAATCAGCTATTTCTGAAAGAATATGGGTTTTCTTCAGTTGTTACACTATCTTTCACTGAATTGGCCATTTTAACACAGTCCACTTCTTTTCACAGGTGGTTTTTTTTGGTCTTTAAAAAGGGTAAGACTCCTAAAAATCAAGGAACTTTTTCAAATTTCCTATTGTTCTAGGTATAATACCCTGTTGTCACAGATAAACAGAGTCAGGAATCTCAAAAAAAAGTTGGAAAATATTTGAAGCAAGCCAAATTGAAATCCCATTGATGCACAGTAGTCAAATAGTCCATCTGTATATACTTATCCTTCCAAGTTGAATTATTTCAACTGTCAGATAAAATGGCATGAATAAACAGTCTGAAACAGAAATCTGATGTATTGATTGTGATACACAATCAAAGATAGCAATGTTTTTATGAGACAACTTTCGTAAATTATTACTACATTTTGCCTCTGCTTTTTTATTACTCCCTCTTCCCAGAAATAATAAGTCCAGTCATTTTGCTAAAAAGAAAGTATTTCATTTCACAATTCACAGATAGTCCTGTATCTGCTGAAACATTATTTGCCAACTACTAACACCCCTACTCATCACTGACTCTGGTATTACCAGGCATTTTTAATACAGTAAACAGAAACTACTTTTCTCTTAAAATATGGGCTGCATTAAAATACATAACAAGTGTCACCTAAATATATCTTTCAGTTAAAGAATAGATTTTAATCTCAGTGTAGTGATTTAAAAACAGATAATTGCCAAGAAATCAAGGGTGAAAGCAGTATTTTATACAAAAGGCAAATGAAAAGAAGATGAACGCAAGATAACCATGAAATGTCTGAAAGACCAAAGAAAAAAACAGGTTTTTTTTTTTCCCAAGGACTGTTGCCCTTAATTTAGATATAATTTGACACATTGAACTCTGTGTGTCTCTAAAAGAACAAAACAGGAAACAACCACATCCCTCTCGATACACTTGAATGAGTCTTATTAAGTTGAATGATGTTTGCTTGAGGCCATAAACAGCAATACAATATTCATCAAAACTCACCAGATTAAACTTTTCTCCCACTTGCTTACCTCTGGCCCAGCCGATTTCCCCTAAAAGAAGATCAATTTTGCACTGACAAACGTAAGAGTTGATACAAAGGCTTGCTGACAAACCAAACCAAAGAAACCAGGAAAAGCCACTCCATAGCATGAGAGTATTTAACTCATGTAAATTTATGGAAACAACATTTATAGAGAAAAGTAAACTACTTAATAAGTTAATACAAATATTCTTAGAAAAGACAGACTTCTGGACACATCAATCCTTCCCTCATCAGTCTTCCACTAACATAAATGTCTATTCTAGTTTTTATGAGTTGTATAAATATTAGACCTCTGGAAGTAATGCATTAGCACAGGGTTTTATCTATCTCTTCACTCTGCTCAGCAAAACAACCACAATGTCTCCTGCAGCTACTGGATTAGCCAGTGCTGCCTCATCTCAGGCTCCTACAGGGATGACACCTGAAGCAGCAAACAGGCTGCACATG
Source organism: Geospiza fortis (assembly GCF_000277835.1). NCBI lineage: Eukaryota > Metazoa > Chordata > Aves > Passeriformes > Thraupidae > Geospiza > Geospiza fortis. Next base: position 4,294,678 of record NW_005054360.1, read on the forward strand.
CACAAAACTGTCACAATCACAAACGAGTCCTGTTCGTGCTGCAAAGAACAACGGGGAGAGACAAGTCAGGGAAGTGCAGCTGTCTTCAAACTCAAACTTCAAACCACTCAGCAGCAGGGACAGGCTGCAATACATGGCAGGTGGGAAAATGGCCCAGACACCTTCCAATGGTGGTGCAAAATCATGGCCTCCAGAATTCAGTAATGCCTGCAGGCCTTACGTGAGCAAAAGCTTCAGCCACCCACAGAAAAAGTTTTTCTCTCAAGTTTGTAAGTCTGTTGGTCTACACTTATGGAAAATATGTAACTATGGCAATTTCAAAGCAAGATTTTTAGTGTTCAAATCCTTGGCAGAAGCCAAGTGTCTTTGTATGTACCATTGCCTGGTTACTGCTTGACCCTTCTAATGGAGTGAGCAGTAACAGGAATAATGCAGCAATAAAAACCCCACAGGTTAATGTTTTATTTCAGGTTAGCACAAGGGCGAGAAGCACAGGATTGCTGCTCATTCTATAGCACCAACTAAATAATACCAACCATTGCTATGAAAGAAAATGCCCAAACAAAGGAATGATACAGTCTCCCAAAAAACTTAAAGGGTACCTTTTACCATAAGGATGTGCTTCCTACTGCACCTAACAGAAGAACTGTTAGGTTTAATTTATTTTTCTATTCTTTAATAGACTTTCTTACCCATGCACCAATAGGCAATTTTTTAAAAAAATTTCTCCCAGAACAGCAATAAGATTTGACCTTGCTCACTTGCTGTAACTAAAAGTACACACACATGAACAACAAAAAAGCACTTCTGAAGTAAGTGTTGCTAGCAGAAAAACACAACAGATGCAGATACCATTTAGAAATGTTCCATATGATCCCCAATGTGATTTTCTATATTAAAGTACAGTTTTCTGCAGAGAAGTATGGTTTGTAATAGCGGTAATTTTTTTTTCAGTTTGCTTATATTTCAAAATGTTCTGCTAAAAATCACAGCTCCTCAGTTTATCTTTATGGTTGACTGGGGCTGACAAATTCAGAGGGGGTTATGTATCATTAATATCACAATAAAAGGAGATGCATTAGTGTGTATAATTATTGAAATGTTTTTGTTAAACCAATGGGGTTTTGGTTTCTCTACAAAGAAAAAAATATGCTGAGGGCTGTAAAACAAAGGCAGAAATCCACAGTTATTAAACAAAAAACATACTATCAGGTGCAAGGGTAATGGAAAGCATCCAGAGCCTTCGCATCCATAGAAAAGCAGTGAGCAATTACCCTTAGCCTATGCAAGATGATAGAATGTAATTCACATAATGCTTCCCCAGACACAGGCTGTATCAACCCACTGCTCAGGAAATTTCAAAAGATCTTTAGAGCTTAGGTTAAAACTGAAACCAACAAGGAGAACCAAACAGGACGAGGTCCACACAGCCTGCTAACCACTCAGAGGGTTTGCCTGCTGGCCAGTTAAAGCTGGGAAACATTGACTTGAGGGGCATTCAAGAAAAGAAATAGTTCAGAATAAGTTACATATAAAGCATTATATATGATACTTTGACTTGCTCTTCCATTATCATATTCCCTACTGCCTATTTATTAGACCCTGATCATTTTCCTGGAATAAATGTTGAAATAAAAAGCCTTTAGTTACTCCATTTCTGGTATCACTTTCATGTAAAACATGCACCTTTTCAAGGTGCTAAGAAGAAAAAAATAGGATTGGATTACATATTTTCAACATTTTACTAGGTAAATTCAATCCTAATGCCAGACTTACTCTCTTTTAGACAAAAATTGAAGGAAAAACAAACATCAAACACTGGCATCCATTAATGAAAAATGTTATAGTGAATTCTTTTGTTTTAGTTTTTCCATCAATAAATTCCATTCTATTTTCTCTGTCAATAATGTACAAAATAAAAGTCAAAAGAATACAACATCTTTGAGAACAGGACTTTGTGTGTGTGGCATAAGACTAGCTTCCTCCTGTACTTCTGAAAGTCCTCATGTATTTGGCTTCTTCCCATAAGGCATCTTTCAGAGTTCATTTTAAGTCCACCTTTTCTAATAACAAATCCAGTACTTGGAAATCTGCAGCAATGCATTTTGGCATGAGAACATGAGTAGCTCCATGTTTGCACACTGCTGTATTATGACCTTTTCAGTACTACAGTTATCAAACACTTTTTAAAACCCTTGGAGACTTGGCATACATGTGTATGCTGATCACCTCATGAAAACATACTAAGATGGAACCTTATTTTTCTCCTTTCATATACTCCAGTCTCCCTACAGCAAAATTACAGACATTTTTGGCTTTAGCAAAACCACAGAAACACTGAAGGACTCAAGAAAAAACATTAAAACAAGGGGATTTCACCTCCAGGTCTGGAACACGTGGTGGTCTGTGAACCACTCCTTAGCCTGCAAAAACAAATTATGAAAATCAAAAAGTGTTAATGTGCCAGGAAGTGTTCACTGCCAGGAAATCTGTATTTTCACTAGCACACTCCAAAGGTCTCTGCAAACCAAAGGAAGTGAAAAAATGTTCTAAAAGGCTATGACAAAATGCTTGTATAGAAAGGCCTTGCAACTTGGTGTTTGCACCACCATGTTTGAAAAAAGATTGTCTAGTCTTCTACTTTCTAATGAATAACCTAACCTGGCAAATCCTGGCAGAACCCATTGCAGCTCAGCTCAGAAATTAAGACACATCAAATACAGTTGTATTTGCTCCTCAATAACTGGAACTGCTGTCACACCAGGGTAATTCCACAACTTCACCTCAGTAGTAACGGGACACAGACATGGACTGCTATGGACAGAACCCTAGGGGAGAGACTGAAACTACCCAAGCACCTGTTCCATCTACCTACTCTCTTGGACAGGTAAGCGTTAAAATAAAATTATTTTGTAGTATGATTGCATCTCCACGTGAATGTCCAAATTATATTACTTAGCATTCCAAGGCAAGCCAATGTTTCATAGTGCCTGTAACACTATTATTAAGTTAGGTTAAGGTTATTAAGAGACTAAATGTCCATGCAAGTAACTTCAGAAATCTGTAAAACATAGAACAGAAACCTACATTCTTCAATTGCAGTCCTACATTTTGTTCAGCAGGGACATCATCTTTCACATTCCTAAAACCACAATTAGAAAAACACCACTTGCCCCAGTATGTCAGAAATTTGGTCCCTGCATCCCTTATCCTGTGCAACTATTTCTATCTTCAAGCCTCTCACAATGCTTGCAGAATTCACATTTTATAACATACATACAAAATACATCCCGAAAAAAGTACAGAAGAATTTGAATCAATATATTTTATTCCCTGCTGATCTCCAGCTATGAATCCTTTAAGAAGGTTAAATAAAAGGTATTTGATAAAAAAATTATAAGGCTTCCATTAAGACCTGTGAGGAACATTTAGGACATATTAATTAGAAGAAAGCAAAACACGTCTCCAAGACAGTTCTTCAGAGTCCACATCCAGAACAGGGATTGTATAGAGAGATGAAACATTTCCTAACATCATCATCACAATCTGAACATTATATGAACAGGGGAGACAAAAACCCAAGATTTTTTTCAGAAATTGTAGTAATATAGTTGAAGAAAGTATTTACCACCAGAGCTGATATGAGTATAAAATAAATTTAACTGATGAGAAACTTTAAAGAAGAGTCTGCTGAAAATGAATACAGAATGTTTTTTACTTATAATGTTATAATTAGCTGTTCAAAAATAATTCTTCACAAGATGCTGTTTCATACTTGGCATTATAGTGAAGCCCACAGTCTGCATAAATGATGTCATAGGCACAAACAAGCCCAAAGAAACTCTAATTTGGGCCTCGAGAAGACCTCCTAGGTCAGAATCAGCAAGCAGCACTAACAGCTAAGCTGTTTTTCAGAAATAAACTGTTCTGTTTGCCATATGCATGCAAAGATGGTTTTTGTACATCAAATACAGTTAATATGTGCTTATTGGAATATAATCCCAATATTACCGGGTTGAACGTGCCTGGGCTTGTCTGGCCCTCGCTGCCTGACCAAAGGCGGCAGCCGTGGTGTTACACCCCAGAGATACCTTTGGTTAGTTGTATGCGGCAGCCAGGCTCTTGGAACAAGTCCAGGCAACAGAACTCAGGCTGGACCTCTGAGGAAGAAGCTTTAGGCGAGGCGAAGAGGAAAAAAGGAGATGGATCCGGCTAGGGGGTCATAGTCCAGAGTTTATTCCTGGGCACGCAGGCCTCTGAATGTAGCGACAACGCTGACCGGATACCGACCGCATGGTCCTGTGTCTTTTTAAGCTCAGGGCAAGGGGGAGGGGAAGGGGTAGGTGAGCCACCAACCAGGTAGCGGGGGGGGGGCCTCAGGAGACAAATGACACCTGGATGGCCCAATTGTCCCCAGGGCTGAGAGGCATCTTTTGAACTTCACCTATCAGATGACGGCCTTGCTGACCTTCTGAGATTGATGGACAGCTCTCAGCAGGAGGCAGGGAGAGGGGACGGGGGAGGAAGTGGGAAAGCCAAGACAGGACACTGCTTCACACTGTAACATGTGCTGTAGATAACAGAGCCATCAGCACCAGCCCCAGTCTGCACTGGGGACACGTTGCACTCCTGGGACACTCTCAGTAAGAGTCTGAACAGCACTTTGGAAACAGGCTGATTCAGAACGGTGGGAGTTTCTGTGAGTTGGAATGTATTGCTCTGGTTTCTCTTCAGAGCAGTAAGACACAAGTAAGTGAGGCATCTGTCTTGACAAGAACTGTACCACAGAGATGAAGACTGACTGAAGGACAGAGCTATCCCAAATTGTAGCACTTGGCCTGAAAAATAAAAACCACTTTTTCTAGTAATATGCCCTCACCTAACTCCAAAATTAATACCAGACAAAAAGCAAGGGGACAAGTTTGCTAAAGACTGGCATCTCCCAAAGACCATAACTGATTTGGAAACACTATACATCATTTTTCAGCCAAATCACCAGTGAATGGCAGCTAAAACAACTGTCTTCCTGTTGCCGTCAGACACAAGACCTGGCTCATTTCTAGTTTGCCCTAACAAGCATCACATGTTTTACTTGAGCTGGCTGGTTTCCACATTTGAATGCCAAGAAAACAATGACCAAATATCTCCCAGTTAAATCCCATGCAAAGCTGAGACAAGAATATTTATAGATAGCAGCTAATGCCAACAGCAGGGCATATAGCCCAACAGCTCATGGATTGAGCCAATTTTTTATTTTACTTCATAGAATCATAAAGATTGGAAAAGACTTCCATGATCAATGAGTCCAAACTTGGACTGAACACCACCTTGTCAACTAAACTAGCTCTAAATGTCACATCCAGTCATTTCTTGAACATTTCCATAGATGATGACTCCATCACCCCCCTGGGCAGCCCATTCCAATTCTCTCCGTGAAAAAATTCACCCTAAGGTCCAACCTGAACATGTACTATTGCAGCTTGAAGCCATTTCCTTTTGTCCTGTCACTGGTTGCCTGGGAGAAGAGCCCAAGCCCCACCTGGCTACAACCTCCTTTCAAGGAATTACAGAGTGATAAGGTCACCACTGAGCTTCCTTTTCTCCAGGCTAAACACCTCCAGCTCCCTCACTGTTCCTGTATGACACTCTCCAGACCCTTCACCAGCTTGGCTGCCCTTCTCCAGATATGCTGCAGCACCTCAATGTCCTTCTTGTAGTGCAGGGCCCAAAGCTGGACACAGGACTCAGGGTGTGACCTCACCAGTGCTGAGTACAGAGGGACAATCACTGCCCTGTTCCTGCTGGTCACCTCATTTTTTATACAAGCAATGCCACTGGCCTTTTTGGCCACGTGGGCACACTGCTGGCTCGTGTTCAGCCAACTGCTGGGGAGCACCCCAGGCCCTTTTCAGGCACCAGGCAGCTTTTCAGCCCCTCTTCCCCAAGCCTGTAGGGGCGCATGGGGGGGGCTGTTGTGACCAAGTGCAAGACTCAGCCCTTACATTGCCATGGTCCAGAGAGAACACAGAAGGGCTGGCTGAACCCTCTTTCCGCTTCAAGTCTGAATTTTCTTCAATAGCCAAGTCTGAATAATGTCCCTCAAATTCCTTATAACAGATTATGATCTTATAAATTTTGAGACAGGACATTAACCCCGTACACCAACAGATGTGTGAGTTTCAGCATTACTAGTTCCTTACTCTCAGAATCTCCATAGAGAGAAAATGTCATTAAGACTAAAAGTAAACTATTGTTATTTAAAGAGGCAACAAACTTTTTAATATTTCAAGAAATAAAAGTCCAGTATTCTCAGTAACGTTTAAGAGAAATAAAAACTGCAGATGAGAAAAAATAAATGCAAGAAAAAACATATCAAGCAGAATTCCTTGCTGTTTCTCCTGACTCTTTCCAGTCCTCCACCTGCAGCTCAAAACCTCTCCCCTTTCACACTGACAGAGACAAATAAGAACTCACAGCCTCCATGGGCTGCCCTTGCCTTGCAGGCCAGGCACCACCCTTCTACCCCAGAGACGGCAATAGCTGGACTCCTCATGGCATTACCTTCTCAGAGATACGGGCAAGAAGGGTCTGCAAAGGTAACTACAAAAAACCAGAAAATTTTCGTTGGGGAAAATGCCACAACATTATGTCTTGCCTTCAGTTATCAAGGCTAAGTGTTAAAAGAGCTTCTAGAAAACAAAGCCCTTCACTGCTGCAAGCAGCAGCAAGCTACACAAGACATGTCTTACATATTTCAATTCTGGTGGGAATATTAGCTTTTCAGAACCCAAGGTTCAGCTCAAAATCTGTAATTACTCCCTCTTGAGAAGACTCACCCATACAAATTGTGCCTCACACAAGAGAGTAAGCACAAACTTCCAGTCTATGGAAGTAGAATTTTCAGTACCCAGAAAATTCACCTGAGTTCAATAGGACACCTGGCAGAGGTAGCTCCTGGCATGCAAAAAAGGTCAACAGAGCTGGGGCCTGTGCCTCATATGGGACAGCAACACATCAACAGATTTTAAAAGGTTACTTTCCCTGCATGTCTTTCATGTAACAGCTGTGTGGAAGTATTTCCTCCACAGAGCTACATTACCAGTGCAAAGTGCACGTGGAGGAGCAAGACATTGATAGGAATCCTGCTTAGGAGGGGATGTTCTGTTAACCAGAAGACAGCAAGGCAGATTACAAATCTCAAAACTGTCAGAGCATAAGCAAACCTATTCCATTCACAGCGGCTCATGCAGCTATATGGAAAGCACAGGCTCCCATACCATGAATATTGATGGCACTGGTCAAAATATACTGATGGTCAAAAGAAAAAAAATCACTTTGTTATAAATTAAATTGGTTGATTTCACCTTTTTTTTAGTGAATATGGGAACTATACATGCTTGAAGGACAGGAGGTTACATTTATTATGCAAAATACTTAAAATAGATCTTAATCTCATTTTTAAGACAGAAGGGAATTATCTTCACAGGTTAAGCGAGGGGCAAAAATTTAGGTGCATTTTTTTAGAAGAATGATCATACAACAGCAACCATGTGGAAGTATATTGTTTTCTGCATTCATTTTTGGGATCCTTAAGTTAGAAAAGAAAAAAAAGAAAACTGAAGAAATAGCACAAAATGTTCAAAAATTTCAAGGCCTTAATTAATCTTTCTGAGATGACAGTCCTGCTGATTCCTCTTTTTAACCTGCTTGGCAATGCTAATTTGTTTCCACATAGAATAGAAAAAAACTTTTCGAAAGATCTCAAATAACTTCATGAAGTAAGGCGTGGTGGCTTTTGTTTGATTTTTTAATCTTTTTCCAAAACAAAATGTTTACAGTCAGACTGCCTGATCACTCATCAAGCTTCCCTCAGCCAGCAGCTTTCACTAATCCAGATGAACAAAACCTTCCAAGTCTGAACAGTGTCAGATGTGCACCAAAGCCCAAAGAGAAATGCATCAGCATTTGGCAGCCACGGCATGCACACGTATGGCATCCATCAAGTACTGCTAGAATGAAGGTAAATACCACCAAACTTTACAAGGAGAAACGTTTTGGTTTTGATCTTCTCCCCAGTCCCTCTGCATAATTTTAAGAAAGAAACAGGGCTACAGATGCCCTCACTGTGTGCTCACTGACCTGGAGGGTCACATCCTCCAAAGCAGCACAGAAGCTCTGAGATAGCAGGACCACCACTTACTTATCCCTCAGAATGGCATATTTTTATCTTGATTGCTCATCTGCAGATGAGAAGTTGCTTTCTTCTGCTAACTTCAAAGATATTTAAATTTTTCATATTTTTCATTTAAGAACAGTTCAGAGAACCTACACTAAGGTAGGAAAAACGAAGTGGAATACAAAATCGCTAGTGTGTAAGATGCAGGCTATTTATTTCTGTCATACTGGCACATTATACTGGGATAGCACCAGTATGTATATATATGTATGTGTATGAGTGTGTGTATATATATCTATAACCATATTATATATATATCACCATATTTATATATATATATCTCACCATATTTTTATATATATATGTAGCACCATATTCTTATCCAATCTGAAAACATTTCTGAAACCAGTTGTAAATTGTCCCTACAATACTTTTAGCATGAACCACTGTCCTGATCAGTTCTTAAAATTCAAAACTGTCCTTGTTATTTAGCAGAAACATGCAATCTAAAAATACTATTCTTTCTGAATTATTAAAATATTTCCAGCTATAGAGAACCATGTCTGCATTGCACTGATACAGTTAACTTCTCTGTGCATGGCACTGGTAGCACTGGTGCCTACTTGGGGATGAGGAAGGGAGAAAAAGCTGGAAGCTAAAGATCTTGCAGACAGCATCTCAGAGCTTTTAACATGTATAAATCAACGAGGTTAATGAGATCCTATTAGCATTCATTTCATTTTATTTGCAATGGCTTTAGATCAATATAGAAACTGCAACCCACCTAACTAAATCTATACAGTGCTTCCCAAACAGGCCATGAATGTATTCCTACTCACTGAA
>NW_005054360.1:4303730-4381845 GCF_000277835.1 Geospiza fortis
GAACATGAATTGTATATTTGGAACACAAACCATGCCTGCATTACACACTGCCAGCTTCTCACCTACTTTAAAGAGTGCATTTAATTCCTTTAAGTGACTAAGCTGTCTTTGCCACTCAAGACACTTCTTCTCTTTCAGCATTTTTCTCTACCATTCAGTGGAATTTTCTGACAAGGCTTCTGGGAGAGGCCTGCAGACTGACCTCCCATGGAGCACCTACTCCAACTCAGTAATTAAAATTTTAAATAACATGTTTTTACATCCACTTCCAACTTACTCTAATTTACACTTCATGGTAGTTATCAAATGGACAAACACCATGATCCAATTACACAGCAACAGAAAAAGAAAAGGCTGAACAATTGTTATTATTCCCAGCAGCCTCATCTGGGCAGTAACCTCACAGTATTTAACAGATAAGCCTTGGTACAATATACTTGACATTTACATTTTCAAATGTATGTTCTATCCAACTGCCCTCAAAATATTGGTTTAATTAAGATATAGGACATTGCTGCTCAGAATCACTTCACTAAAAAGGCATATGTTGAATAGTCCAATAACCAGTATAATAAAATTGAGCTCTGTCACCTGGAAAACCACTGCTTAACTAGAAGAAAAATCAATATTCTCTTTTCTCACAATGTTTTCCATTTCACTCTGAAATCAAAGCTGCACCAGAAATGCATACTGAACACAGTCAGCAGTTCCAGAGGAACATAAAGAATACACTCAGATTTATGCATGATTTTATAGCAGGGGGTTTATTAAGAATAACTCAACATCTAACATGGCATTTAATCAAGATTTAAACTATTTATCTCTCCCAGTGAACAAAGACCGAAGTTACAGAAAGCTATTATCAATATGAAGAAAAAGCAACACTGATACCCATTAAGCACAAAGAAAGGCAAACATGACAAAAATGAAGAGAAATTAAAGGTCAACCTTATAGGATGGAAATCAAAATGCAAAACATGCATTCCAATAATTCCTGGTGCTTTAGGTGCTAAAACAACGCTCTGCAGAAAGTGGCTCAATTCACAGGGTCATATTACAACCATAAATCTTTCTTATAATGAAAAATGCATACAGGGGAAGAATGTGCAAGTTACTATTCCTTTCTGTATGTCAAGGAAATTTCCAGCAAATTTTATAGTTTTAGCCCTGTCCTAAACAAGTAGGATAAAAAAAAATTCACTCTAACTTTGAAAAAAACCAGCAACAATGCATTGTTTGAGAAAAACAATTCATTTCCCTCCAAAAAAAAAAAGAGTAAAATGTCACAAAATACAAAGTGAATTAAATAACTTTGGCAATAAAGGATGTATGTGTTTTGCATAGAGGCAGAGGTCTTTATTTTAATAAAAGCTCCCAAATATCAGCAAAACACAAGCCACATTCAATTGATATATTGACTGATAACGACACCAAATTAGTTCAGTTAAACAAGCTCAATTTGTGAACTAACATGTGTATTACAGAAAATGAAAAAAAAAAGATAGTCTTACTGTGCATGTGATTATGGGAGGTTTCTAGCACAAATACAAGACTTGGGGGCTCAAGGCTATCTCTGCCTAACAAAGTACAGCCACTTCAATGTAAACATTATAATGCTGCCTTCCAGTTTTAAAATTCATTTAAGATCTTAAAATCTTTCCACCTTACATATGGATTCCCTTGACTTCTATACCCTTTAGCAAGAGAAAGAGTTTCTGTACACCCATTTCCCACTGCAGTGTGTTTGAACTCTCACCAAGTGATCCTTCTCCTCATTCCTGAAACACAGACACAGAACTCTCCTCCATGTACCATCTACTACCCACCTTCCAGAGGAACTCACAGAAATAATGACTCTAAAAATGCCTACCCTCTCATTTTAGTACAAGGAAAAGCCTCCTAACTATCTTTGCTAAACACACTGAGAAGGCAGCATTAGAATTAAATTTTGCCTTTGCTATATGTGAGCATTCTAGTCATGAGAAGCTACAAGTATTACCTTTTTGAAATTAAGACCAAGAAGAACCAAATGGATAACAAAATCTTGTTAAAGTATATAAAAGATACTCCTGCAACTCGGTTATCACCCACCGTCATACCAAAACCTGAATTCCATGCCTGGTATTCAGCATCTTAGAGGGATTGTTTGTTTATTTGGTTTTAATTGGGTTTTTTAGTTGCTCTTGCTTTTTTGCTGGGATGTTTCTGGGGTTTTTGAGAGTCAGCAGTAAGGGAGCTCAAAAGAGGTGAACAAGATACCTACCCTAGAGCTATGAAATATTAACTCAAATAATCATTAGGGTAAGTAAAGGGAGGTGAGGACAGCCGTCATCATTCCCTCTGCAGCTTTACTTGCATCTACACTAACAAACAAACAAGAAGAGTCTGTAGTATAGCCAAGTCCATTTTCATCAATACAGCATGTCAATCCCATCCTTCCCCCATCACCTAAACAATCAACCTGCAACACTGGACTTCATAATCGGGTGACAAATGCTCTAAAATGAAGCTAACAACTCATAGCAAACATTGCAAAAACACACTGTCACTGCAGCCTGAACTTGCTCTCACAAAATGCTGGTGGTTTCTGCAGTAGAGAAATGGCAGGACTCAGAGGAAAATGAGAGCATATTCAACTTGCTTCCCTCTCAATTTTACTCTTGAGAATATTTTTGTCTCTGCTTCCTCACACCTCTGCCTTACCCGATCTACAGACTCTCCCCTGAGAATTCCTCTTATTAATATGTGTAGGAGGTTTTGTATATTCTGCTGGGATCTTATTCAGAGCACAGCTTTGTAGTGAAGTTGCATTAGCAACTACTGACATGGATGGTTTTAATTCTGGATTGTTTTCATTCACAGTCTGAACAACCTAAAAAGTGTAATGAAGAATGCACATTTTACTTTGCCACAGTAATAGATTCATCCATTCTAACACATGAGTGCACCTTACCTGCTCTCCTGAAACCTCATCTCCATGGTGTTACTTTCAGGAAAGATCTGGCTCCTCACCATTGACAAGTTACCTGGCTGACTTGATAGTGTTTAGACTTTGCAGCATTATAAGCATGTATTTTCAAAATATTATTTCCTAATAAGAAAAAACAGGACTGAAAATTGCCCAGATATCTGCACACCTCATCCATAGCTGTGTTCAAACCTACAGCCACCTGCTGCATCAACAGAAAGGCGGGAAACCAACTGCACAGATAAGGAAATCAAGGCAGAGTAAAATTAAAAAGAATATAACAAAGTTATACAATGCAAAGTTGTGCTCAACACAAAAATGTAAAAGGGGTTGTGACAGTACAACATAGGGAAAAAACAGGCACGTAAAAAGACCAAGACCATAGTTTTGGGTTCTTGTCTTCTTGTAACCCACACCTGATCTAAAGAGAAGCTACAGGAGACAATGGTGGCACCATAAAGTACTAGAGATAGTTCCTCCTTAACACTATGCTATGTTCATAATAAATTTAAAAAACTTTGCCAAATATTTTCCTGTAACTCCAAAGGATGTATTTCGTAATAAATTGTTTTGTTTGGGGGGTTGTATTGGGTTTATTACTAGAGTGTACCTTTTATAGGAAAAATCAGACTCAATTACCTTTAAGCATGCAAAAAATTCAGACAAGGATGCAGCTTAAAAATATCTAAGTCTATGGGCATCAGAATAATTCAATTATTAGCAACACATAACATGCTTTTATAAACTACATAACTTCATTCCGATTATTATTAAAATCTCTAGTGAAAACTGAACTGAGAATTAAATTATTTCCTGCTTATTCACACTTGCCATTTTATTGGTTTGTTACTACATTGGCACCACTATACTTATACTATTAATTTTCTGTTGCGTTACCACAATAATTTTATAGGTTTACAGAAGCACTGTTGTGCTACTCTTAACCTGATTTCTTGCTCTTGAGATGTAAAGAGATCAGTTCAGCACAAAGTAAGGAAAATAAAGCTGGGTCCCATGTCAACAACTTCCCCATACAACAGCTTGTGCGTTAAAGAGAGAGGTGGGAGCTCAGTGATACAAAACTTTCAAGTCCCATGAAAATACACTAAAGTCTATTCCAGACTCACAGGGGGAAATGTATGCATTTTCAGTATATTTAATAAGTGTAATAATTGAAATGCTTAGAAGTTAGAGTGATTAAAAGCTACATTTATCTTTTCCAGCACATTAGTGTACAATTACAGCTGGTCTAAAAATAGGCAAAGTTACTCATAGCTGAAAAGATCAAAAATTGTATCACTTGAGTGACTTGGTTTATTTTTAGTCCAGTCTTAAAAAGATGAAGAGTTCCACTAGATTAGGGAAAACCATAATTGCTGTTGGTTGTCAAGCAGACATATTTTCTTGAACTGAAGACTAAAGCTGGGAACTTACAAAAAATTCTTATAAATAGATCATGAAATAATCTCCAATTTATGCAACTTGTCAATAAAAGACAGGTTGATTAACTCAGCCAAGAATAGTAACACTTTCTTTTTGGAAGTCATGCAGGCAAATTAGAACTGTCATACTTGGAAATGACTGTTTTAAAAAAAGTTGATAGTTTTTCTCACTATATCTAATAAAACAAAATGTCTGTTTATCTATATTTAAGCATACTACAGATGAAACAAACTTGCAATGAATTAACATAATCTGCAGAAAAACTCAATTTTCTGCCCTGCATGTGCAGGTGAATACACAGAACAGATGGATATCTCCCATTGCGAGTGTGGCTCAGTGTTTCTAAGCAACCTTGCTCCATCATCTTCTGTGACAAAAACAAGTGAAGAGTTTGAACTGCAGTCTGATAGAGCTGTGAATACTAATGACTAACCAAAAAAAGAAAAATCTTATCTCTCTTCGAATTCTGAATGGAACAAAAAGAAGCCACAACTACAAAAATACTTATTAAACTGAAAATTCAAACAATTAAATATACTTGCATCTTTAGTAATTATCTAAGAAATGAGAATTCAGATTTCAAACACTCAAATCAGGTAATTATTTCTTTCATATGCAGCACATAATATCCATGAACATATACATTCTCATAATGTGCAAGCACACAACTAGAGATGGCAACATTTCCTGGCCACAGAATTTATTTTAATCCTGTTACCACTTCTGAAAAGCCAACCCATATCAGCAGGAAATTAGCTGCTCTGACCCCACCAGCCAGGTTCATCATGCACCATCACACAAGAGTATTGAAAATGCAAATGCTGAAAGCAGCATACTGCTATTGTACCCCAAAAAGTAGGTTGAAGTTTTGTATTTGTTACTCATTTTCAGAAACTGCATTCTGACAGACTCACAGGAACTACAAGATAGAGTAATAGGTCAGAAATTTGCCTACTATTCCTTGTTCACCCACTCTGAATTTTGTCTAATACATAAGAAATATGTAAGGGGGAGGAAAACCCCATGTGTCTTGTTACAATCATTGGGAGGATGGGAGGAAAATGCACGTACCAATTCTCAGTAAAACTATGCAATTAGCAATTCAACAAAACAAAACCCTATTCTTTAGAAGAGCAGTAATTATACTGCTTAAGGCACTAAAAATGTCTCACAAAAAAATGAACATTTTTCCAGAAAATAAAGCAAGCTTTGACAGTTTCCTGCTTACTAGAAATCAGAAGAAAAATCTGACTACTGTCATAGCCCCTTGGCCTAAACAAGATGTAACAATTACTAATATTTTATCTTTAAAGGACAAAATCTCTGTGTTTGACTTTACCTAAGTTACAAGCTCTGCTCTACTATTGCAACTTCTCCAGGACAAAATGAAAACAAGCTACACACCATGAGAAGTTTCAGTACTTTCTGAAAAGGAACTTGAAATCTTATTGCCAAATACAGAAAGCAAGAAGAGCAAGAGGAAAATATAACAATTAAGGACACACAGGTTAATTTTCATTCCTATGCCAGAACATCATGGTGCTGTTGTGATTCAATTATTGAGAGACGCCTCTGCCCAAGTTATGGTGCAAACAAGACCAAAAGCCACAGTCAATAGTACAGCTTCTATTTAACAGTAAATGGGAGGCAGAGAGACAGAAAGGAATAGCAAAGTGAGGCGAGAGGGGCAAAGGGGGTGCCAGAAGGGGACAAAAAGAAAGGAGAGAGAGATAGATGAAGCAGAAAGATACCGCCACCCATCATGGATCCAGCAGCATCCTGCTGTTCCTTCTTTCACCCTGGTCCTCTCACTGAGGGTGGTCCTAGAGCTGTTCTTCCAGGAGTACCACCTTTATACAGTCCAAGTTCCAAGTATCCACAGAGCGTTGATACCACTCCCATTACTTGGAGTGATGGGTGTAAAAGCAGTTGCTTCCTCTCCCAGTTTGCCAGAGTGGGGAATTTTTGTCCAGATGCATTAACCAGGATGTGCAAACCAAACCTCACCTCTTGTAAGGCTTGGAATTAGCTCCTTTCAATTTCAAATTCCTCTCTTCTGCACCAATCTCACACTCCTGATGTGGTGGCTTACCTCACAGCAAGCTCCTTCTTGTGGCCTTCACAGTGTTGGGAGGCAATTGTGATCTTTAACTCTCTGACAAGTGTCCACAGGGTGGACCAGAGCTGACAAGGTGCAAGCACTACTCCAGGAATCAGTGCCACACCTTCCCTTACAAGGACTGGACAGCTGCTTGCAGTTCTCAGGTTTTTCACAAAATACTCTGGGGGTTGGGAATCACAAAGAATGTCAAGCATATTTAACTACTTACACTGGCTGATCTCAAGAAGAGGGGAGAAGGGGAGATCTATAGGAAGGTACTTAGTTACAAAATGCTAATAACAACTATTAACAAACTAAATACATCTTTTCCCCACAACCTCCCTCAAGTGTTTTCTGTTTAACATAGCCTTCATGATGTGAATGTCTCCACGTTAACCTTGCAGACTGAGCCTTTGAGCCTGGCTGCATGTCAGGCAATGCACCAAACACAAGAAGCAGGAGATTTGCTGAAATCACAGATGTTGTGCTACAGCTTTTTTAGAGGCTTTGCTTCTACTCAACTGACACTTTAAGAGACAGGATTTAGGACAGTCACAAAGTAGCTAAAAATGGATTTTGCATACACAAGATTTGTCCGTGGCCTGAAAATTCAGTCTACTGTATTATACAAACATACAAAATACAGTCCTAATACTGTCAAGATGCTCTTTGGGAACAACTAATAGATTTTGGCCAGGTAGGAGAGATTTTCAGTATATTTTCTACATCAATATGTAAGACAACAAAGCAGTCTGCTGATGCAACATAATTTCAAATGTATGGTAAATTGAAAATGGGAAGTTCTGCAAGAAACATTTTATATATATATTCACTTACAGTAACAAAATTACATATCAAAGACTTACATAAAAAAAAAACTTCCTTCCACCACAGTATCACTAAAGCACATACCAAAATACTGTAAAAATGCTTTAAAAGAGCACAAGGCATAAATATCAGCAATTTATGAAAAAGTTCCTTTGCAGTTATTAGTTTTATGCAACATTACCTAGAGATTCATATGTAAGTTATCATATTGATCTGCTCTCCAAAATTGAAAGCAACACAGACTAGAGAGAGAGGATGCAAAATGAATTCATAAACTATGAAATTGCAATCTCATTACCATTTTGCTTTTCCCATACTACATAGGATTGTTCTGATAGCAACAGGGACTCTAGCCAAGGAGCCACAAGCCTGGGACTAAGGATGCAGTCAGTTTTTCTGGGATATAAACAAAAGAACAAACTAGTAGCTGACTTTTAAAACACTTCTTTTCCCATAAAACATCTAATGAAGCTGTCTAGAAGAGAAAACTTTGCTAATAAAATTATAAATCACCCTTTTGGCTCCAACAAGGGTCACTTGAGAGGTTCTCCACATCTCTCAGAAGAGACTTACTTCTACAGAAACTGTTATCTTTGACAAAGTGCTGTTAAGATGCATCAATAAAACAAGCTAGTCAGGATTTGAAGTGATAGATAACTTTTATTAAACTACCCCGTTGTTAATAATAACAACAATAATAATAATGACGCTTTAGTGCAGATAAATCCTTCCTCAAGTGTGAAGCAAAAACCAGCTTTTAATAGAATTTAGAAAATTGCATAAGTACAAATAATCCTCATTTCTCATTTTTAATTTCTGTGTAGAATAAAATAGGGATTTTTTCCATTAGGTAAATTTCATTTTGTAACACTTCATTAGTCCAAATAATGAACAGATCACGCAAGAGTACACAAGAAAGCTTAAAAAACTACAGGAACTTTTCCACAAGGGTTTTTTACTTTCCCACACTAAGTTCAAGAAACGTTTGGACAAAACTCTTGGGCACATGGGGATGGGGCTCTGCAGGGCCAGGACTTAAGACTCCATGATCCTTCAGAGTCCCTTCCAACTCAGCATCTTCTGTGACTCTGTGAACACAGCCTGGGATCCCTCCTGGATGCCACAGAACCTTACACTGAGGCAAGAAGTCACTCCCCACCCCAACCATTTCACATCTCTTTGGTGAGGTACAGCTGTCCTTCCCTCCACAATCTGCAGAGCTCTTGGCCATAATTACACCTCACAGGAAAAACAAACCACATGGCAGTCCTCTCGCCCTGCCTGCTGGGACTCACTAGAGATGGCAAGCAAGATAGGATTAACCAAAGAGGCTCAACTATGTCTTGCAGTTAGGAGATAATCACCAATTACTGCTTCAGACAAATCTGATTTAGCTTTACTGAAGAAGAAGAATTGTATGAGGGGGAGAGAAAGGGGGAAAGAGACCCTAGGATTTTGATAAAGCAAACTGATTTTCCACTAAGAAAATCAAATTTTATACTTGAAGTGTTCTCTCCTGATTAATACCACTGTATTTTCTAAAGAAATTCTCAACTAAATTGAGTTATTGATCAATTCAGGGTTTTATTTAATTCACTGCTGGCACCCATTTCTCTTTATCTAAGTATTTATATAATAAAAATAATAATAAATGGTCATCACCATGAAAGCTGAATGCTTTACAAATTCTAAGAGGTATGTAATAAATGACTTCCTTGTTTCATTGAAAGTCTTATCTAAAGCAAGTTTCTCTATAATTAGATGTATAGACAATAAATAAGAAATACACATGGATTTGCGCTGTTTGGTAAGAAATACCTTGTTTAAAAGTATAGTTCATTTCTATCAAAAAATCACTACACCATTTACTTAAATTTTATTTAAATTTGACATTTACTGTATATCTCCACATTATAAATGACAAAAGGAAAAGCAAGCAATATTTGGGTTTTTTTAACATCTATTCTTCATAAGATTTAAATTAAAGCAAATGTTTAAGGGAAGAATTTATAGATCACTATTATAAGCCAGTTGTTCCAGGTAACTTCCTATAGATATCATACTAATCTTTTAGACAAGTTATGAATACCTCATCTTTGGGGCAACAGAAAAGCTGTGGATGCTCCATTCCTGAAAGTGTTCTGTGTCAGGTTTAATGGGGCTTTGAGCAACCTGGTCCAGTGAAAGATGTCCCTGTCCATGGCTGGGAGCTGGATTAGATGACCTTTGAAATTTCCTTCCAGCCCAAATCATTCTATGATTCTATGATCCTGTTTTACAACAAGATATTTTCAATTTCTACAACAGCAAGAGCCTTTCAAAACCACTGTTTGTTGACAAAGACTGTAGAGCCCACTAATGCCATGATGAGAGAAAGAGCAGCCCAATACTGGCCATCAACACTGCAGGGTGGAAATTTGGGTCAGCAAAGAAAAATAACAGCACATGTTAAATCTTTAATGAAAGCATATCAAACTTCCATTGTCCACAAAGATGTTCATGTCATCTCCTTCATGTTTACTAAGATCATCCAATGGTAGGCTTGGCTATGCAAAAATAATCCTCCCAGACATAACCAATAAATTCATTATTGATTAGCCCAGTACTTGATTTATCACCAATCAAGCACTGGGCTAAAATTTCCTCAGGAATCTTAAACAGTATTATAGTCTTAATTGTCTCCTCAAAAACAAGCAAAAATAATAAGAAGAGCATATCATAGAAAACAAGATGCCACAGGTACACCGTGAATTTTTATGATGTTGCGACACAGCACATGTTTATCAAATTAGAGGAGGATGAGTAAACAGCAGCAGATTCACTGACTGAATGAGATGGGAAGATCTATATGTGGGCAAAATCATCTTCTAATTCTAAAATAGGCTTTAATATAGTACTGAATGTACTAATATACATACAAGGTACAAAAACCCATTATCATTTTCACCAGACACGTAATTCCTATTTATGATACACAATGTTGTGTATCATCTGTAATCACCAATTTAGATTATGAAAACCCTCAAGCAGTGGAACCAATAAATCATAGAATAGGTTAGAGCTATTAGAAAACATTAATTCTATTCTCAGAGCTAAATTACATTTTGCAATTTCTATCAATGGGTTTGAATGGAACCTTGAAATGATTAATGTTTTATCAGAGATAGCCCAGGCACTGTACACAGAAGCTGCCATTTAGAATTTAATGCTGGTGATGTGTTAGTGACCTAGTAAAAACTGATAGACTTATCACCAGTCCCAGCACTGCTGAGCACAACAGATTGCAGAAGTAAACCATGGATTTGTAATTAAGTCTGCAAGCTAGAAGGCTCAATATTTGGTGGCTGACGTGAGGTACTGCCAGCCACAACTCTGTAACAGTCCCAATGCACTTGTGCGAGGGAAAAATTCCCTTGTAATTGGTATCAGCATAATTGAAATGTATGCATGTAATTCAGGTGTGTGAATGAAGGCTCCCTCTGCTGTCAGATGAACTTTTGGGAACAGAAGCTCAGAGCCCACCTCAGCAGTGCTCTCCATTTACTGTCTGCTCATCTCTTCACACTCCCCAAGTAAGAAAAAAAACTTAAACCACATTGTGCAACTACTCCTGTAAGATTCCCCTAGCCAAGAGGACAGTTGCACAGACGAAAATACCCAAGCATCTACAAGAAGGTAAGGAAGCAGTATTTTAATATAGAAAAAGTGAGGTATCAGTAGCCCAGGCTTGTGGACAACAATTATTAAAAATGACTTAAAAATGCAGTAAAACAAAGATCAGAACAGTATCTACATCTTCTGATCTCAAGTATCTACAATGGATCTTCCCTAAAAGTTGTATTTAAATAGAGCAGCCAAGCTGCACAGTGGATAGCAACATGATCAACATACAGAGAGATTGAAAAATAGTCAGATGTCACAAGCAGTGGAGTATACTTGGAAGGAAAAGGCAAAATTTAAACATGTAAAAATAAGAAGATAAGTGATCCTATATCACAGCATTAAAAATAAATTGAAGTCTATAAACTCTGAAGTAAGCCACCTGAAGAGGAACAAGATATCTCCAAAGAGCTAAGCAACATTTATTACAAGCCTCAATAAAGCATCCAATAATGATTCAAGCCATGATTCTTTTGCAACCTTTAGAATACACTGTGAAGGATTCTTTACTACTAATTGGTGGTCTGCTTAGATCATTTAAGGCCAATACAGACTAATGTATATACATAAAGTATGTAAAGAGAGAAGCATGGTGTTCTGGTAAAGCCATTGATGGATAAGATTGTTGTGAAGAATAAAAAAAGTATACTTTGCTTAAATTAACAATGCTTTCTTCCTTTTCTGCATCAAAAACAAAACACAATTTTCTGTAATGATTTATTATGTATTATCACAAAATCATCTGTCATTCTTCTTCCCAAAGAAAAAGAAACGAAATCACATCTAGAAGATTTTTATCAATTTCTTACATACAAGAAACTCGTGACTATATTACTGATGTATAAATATGTCTTTAAAATCAGTGGTAAATTCTAACATTCATTTTCTCTCCCACCAAAGAACTCCTCTACATAAAGTACAGAATGGGCTTTGTTCTTTTGTGTTTGCCTGAAACTGGCATGTTTTTAGTTGTTTAGTGTTTTCAGTAAAATTTCTATTAATTCTTTCTTTCCTCAATGGAAGTGGAGATTAAATCTTGTCACTTCTCTAAAGCAAAAAGCAAATTGTTCTCAAGCAAAGGACTTGACATATAATGCATAAGACCCTGTTAGGAAAAAAACAAAGCAATAAGAAGAGGGAATAATCATGGAAAACATCTTCCCCTTTAACACAACACTACAGCTGAGTTGATCTTGCCACTTCTAAAATTCCTTCTCCAAAGAAGTATTTAAGAAAGCTTATCGGAAATGGTAGCAATAAAGCAATAATGACTGTGGTCATTATAGAAAGTTTGATTAATTGCTATCACAAGCTGGTGAGAAAAGCTAGATTTTCATTTCCTTGCACTTTCTAATCTGAAGACAGATATGGGTGAGATGCTTTAATCAGTTGGGACTTAGATTTTAACAAAATAAGTGCTACTGTTTTGCTACAAGACACTTTTCAAAAAAGTTAGACTTCTAGTAACCATGGAAAGTAAGATGTCGTTTGCCCTTGTCAAGTGCCAGCATTACAGGTCACAACTCAAAAAAGAAAAAAAAAATCACAAGACAAATCTCAGTTCAAAAGTGAGGAGGTGTGGATTCCTCCTGAATACCAAGCCTTCCCAGAACAAGGAGTCTGTGTCTGAAATACTTTTGATTCAACTACATAATTCTGTTCAACCAGACCTCTGCTAAAAATGTACCTACATAAGGATTATTAGTAAAAACAATTCTTAGTACATCACTGCTTCTTTCATCTGCTCCTTGGCTAACAGCCATCCCCATAAAAATTGTTTAGACAGGAAAAAAGTTTACCCTGGTTTTTTTTGGTTGAAGAGGGCTTAAAAGCTCTGCAGTAGCAGGAATCTGATAGTTTGTTTTCCATTACTGGAAAATTAATAGGTGAGTCAAAGATTATTAAATTATCATCTTCATCAAAATCTGCTACTTTGAATAAGGTTACTACCCTGAATGAGAACAAGGAGGAGAAAAAAAATAACACTTCTGACTAACAAAGGCTTTTATTAAATCATTGCTGCTTTTTCTCACAGTTCTGTGAGAAAGACAAGATTAACTTCTTTTAACTTTGTATTACTGTTTATTTCCACTGCTCCCTTCCCTCAAGTCTTTTTTTCTTCTTTCATTACCTGGTTTCCTCCACTAGTCAATCGTACACCCAGACAGGCAGCATCTTCCTTCCCTTCCCACCCTTGTTCCAGGGTATCTGTTGTTGAAAAGTAGCTCAGTAGAAAGAAGTGAGTCTGTGCAATTCAGCCCCCCAGCCCTTCCAGTGCCCCCTGTCCCCAGCTCATACCCTGCACTGCTAAACGTGGCCAGGCTGCCTCCAGCTGAAATAAACATCTGCACAAGAGACCTGACCTCCTCCAACCCCCTTTGGTAAGCTGTTACACAGAAACTCAAACTCCAATGTTTAAGCCTAATTTAATGAGAACAACTCCCAAAAGCATTTTTATTGTGAAAACCATAATTTTTTATCCTAATATGTAATTATGTGGATGTGGCCTCTTTTTAAGTCCTGTAAGATTAAAGAGCTAATTGCAGTTTAACTCCTTGAACTTGCAAAGTTACCAGAAGGACTGACAGCAACTTGCAGAGAACCTCTGAGGGAGACAGAAAAAAAATCAAATCCCAACTGAAATAGAGACCCTCTGTCAGATCACATATGAATTTTCCTAAATAAGTGGTAACCACCTCTGAAGACCAGAACATCTCTTCTATTCATAAAAATCAAAGCCTAACCAAAAGAAAACACAGACTTTTGGTGGTTTCAGCAGTATGATTACTTTTGTAAAATGCCTTGTTGTCACTTGCTCCAGTACATTTCATCAAAGTATTAAATAGCTGCACTATACTTGGCATACTAAGCCTATCTGACTTACACTAGTCACATTAATTTAAAAGTAATAAACCCAAGCAGACAAAGTCACATTTCTTTTGTTCAGGAAATAAAAGTGCCTTCAGCAATAGTCAATCCATATAGATTACTTAGTGGAAATCTAACCATAATCTCATTTTACTGTATCTTCCAGAAAAGCTTCAACTTTAAAAGAAAATCAGCTTCCAGGGAACAAGTCAGCCAACAGCTTATGTAAGAATCTAAGAGACAATAGCCTAAGTTAGAACATACATGGATGTGAGTATACATCTGTACTAATTATATATGTACATGTCATGTAGACATTATTATCACTTAAAGATCAAGGGGAAAATGTGGAACATATCTAGGAACACAATTACACAAAAGAGGTTTCATTGTACACTTTTGTTTAGCTCAGTTAAAGCTGTTCTTGAAACTGAAAGGGAATCCTTGTTATTACAAAAAACCAAGAAAGGAAACAGTTCAAATATAAGGGAAAATTAACAATTAAAAAATCATAAAACATATTGAAAGAGAAGGAATAAGGAAATTATAATTTCTTTTCCATCAAGTTTCATTAAAAGGAAGCAGAATTGAGACATTTGCAATGCAAAAGAGTCAAACAGATGTATGAAAAATACTAGTAACACAAAGGTCAAAACAGGATGATGAAAAATAATGATGTTTTTCTTCTCTTTACCCCCACAACTAAAATTTAGCAACAATATATAACAAGTGCTTGGTCAAATTATTATTTTGACTTGGTAATACCATAACTTCCTGGCAATCCAAAGTTTCCATATGATAGAGCTAAGAAGAGTTGGAGACTTAACTATCTGGTCTTCCTCAGTAAGGAGAAAATGGGAACAAAAGAAGTATTTTATCTTGTAAGGTGATTTCACTCCCTCTTTTTTCAAAATCCTCGAAGACTAACTACACACAACATTAGCAACACCTCTACAAGCCTGGGAAAGTGCCAAGAAGGATCCATTTCCTACTGCAATCATTTCATCCCATTCAAACCCAGACTCCACAAAGCATTTAATACTCAAGGTTAAATTTCAGCTTAAATAGCTGCAATTAAATGAATGTAACTGTTCTTTGTTCAAGTTCTTCACTGAACTGTGTCTACAGGGAGAAAATCACATATGTTATGTACACAGAAATGCATGGAAGTCTTCTTTAAAAAAAAATTGCAGTAGGAGTAGGCACAAGTAGGTTGTCATCTTATTGCAAAAGTTCCATACCTTCTTGATGATTTCTCATGGGCAACTCCTTACAACACTGACTCCTCCTTCTTCAAAGCACAGCCAACAAACTCCAGCTCTCTCCTCACCCAGCTAACCCTTTTGTAGCACTCTTCTTCTTATTGGACACAGCTGTGGCCTATTAAGGGCAGGCCTGTTCCTAATCTCTGGTAATTAGTACAGCTGCAACTCCTCAGGTGTGAGATTACCTTCTGCACTATATTTTCTTGCATTCTATCCCCCCACACAAGTACAGAAACTGCCCATCATTTCAGGGTACCCTCCAAAAGCATCCACCATTACATGAAATAGAAGGCATAAAAGGACCTAGATGTCAATAGTGTGTCAACACTCAGCTATGGTTATGAAGTTCAGTCTCATGAATTTGGGCACAACTATGGCTGCTGAGGCTTAATAACATGCTTTAATTCTATTCAGTTGGGAAATTAAATTGCCTCATTTACTATGATTAGATAAATAATACTCATTGCACATTTGCTTAGAAAAGACAAATTTCTGATAGTGTGCAGTTATACAGGATGAATAAAGGATGGTTTTAATCACAGCAAGACTTTCTTGTTTCCATCCTGTAGTGCAACCTCTCTCAGCTGTGTGACCCCCACCTCCGACCCACTCAGCAGCTCAGGAATGGGGGGGAGAAATCACCCCTCTTCAGAGCCTTGCTACTGACACTGCAGCATTTGAGGCACAAGCAATTTAGAGCAACTCATCTTCAAAGTCAGCCATGAAATAAGACAGTTTTGATCATTTTCAGAGGTCGCATAAAGCTACTCACTCCCAAGGAGAAGAGCTGGGACATGTGGCAGGTTCAGTAGTATCTGACACACAGCATGATATTTACATTTTCTTAGAGACACCAAATAAATGAAGGCGACCCATTTTAGAAGCGTCTCTTATGTTTCCAGGTCTGAGAAATGAAAAATATACTGTCTTTCCTGATATGATTCTTTTAAAAAAATCCATATGCTTTGTGTTTTTTTATTATTATGCTTTTATATAAAACAGTAGTTTTTCCTGAGGTAACTTATTTAGGAAATATATTTTCATTGCCTAGACTTAAATGACAGAGTAACAGGGATGTGCTGTAGCCTGAGGCTGCAAAGAGGGTGTTCTCTGAAGGCCCTGGGAGTCACCCAGCATCCAAAGCTCAGCGCTGTCTGCTGGGGTGGCCACACCACCAGGAGTGTTGGTAATGGGGCTCAAAAATGTTTCCTCCAAGCAGAAGAGTGCCCCACCCAAGTGTTTGTGTACAGGTAACTCCATTAAAGCCTGCCCAGTGAGTAATACAGGCCTGGACATCACAGAGCAGGACCTGATCCTGGAGACCACACATATTAGCACACCTACAACAGCCCAGCCAGCCTGTAGGGATGGGCAAAGATCCCTGACATTGCAAGAGCTTGCCTGCTTTTATCCATTTATTTGCTTGACTCAATAATACCTGAGAGCACATTTGAATTTAATTTCCTTTGGTTTAAACTCTAACATCTTCTAAAAGAACATCACACTTAGAAAAAGCCCACTGTAGCTGGTGCTCACAGATAAAATCTCGGATAAGCGCACAAGACGGCAGAGCTCGTGACACCATGGCTTCCCCCCAGCAAGCATCAGTACAATCGCCTGCAAGTGTCTGATACCCTCCCAACCCCAGCATGGCTCTCAACAAACCCATGCAAGGTCAGTAAATAACCTTCTGCAAGTAATATCCTGCCTGAGCAGGAAGCCACAGGAAGGCAGAGCCTTGGATAGCAGAGAACATGGGCAGCTGGCATATTTAGAATTCATGGACTCCATCATGTACGTACTATTGGGAGTGTATGCACTCCATTATCACCAAGTGGCACCAGGATGGAAACACAGACACCCAACAGTACCTAATAAAAGCAATGGTCAAGAGTCAGAAACAGTAGCGGCAGAATGAAAAGTCACCTAAAAGAATATTCTGTATGTACATGGGGTGAAATCCACTTGCATGCTAAAAGCTTTATTTATGCTTTCGTATGATTGCCTAGGATGCACTCCTTTTTCCTTATGGAAAGAAGAAATATTTAAGCTTATTACATTTCTAGTTGTCAGAATACACAACAGAATGTTCAGAAACAGATTCAGGCCCCTACAAAAAGCAACCTGAGCATACATAGCCCAAAATGTTTTGGTTCATTAGGCCTCAAAGAAAAGCATTTGTACAATCCATTCGAGATAAAAACTGAAAGATACCATGTGAAAGAAGTCAAGTTAAGACCTGCCAGCTAATGCTGAGAAAGCTGAAACAGAGGCAATTCTCTTATTATATACTGTATTAAATATTTTCTTCTTCTGAGTTGTCAAGACCTGTCAAAGCATTTTTTTCTCAGCAATACTCCACCATAAATTATCTAAAACACATTTAAAACAAATATATATACACACACATAAGTGAGGCTTTCCATACATCTCTACTGTTCCAGATTTTTCAGTTTTAACGTCTCACATAGCAGACAGATGTACAAACCATTTTACTTTTGTTTACAACCTCAAATATAATAAGTCTTTATGGCCTGAAATATGAGCTTTTAACAACATCTGTGCAGTTAGAAAATATAGCTCAGCTGCCTAATCACTGTATGGAGAAAGAGTCTTTTCAAAAGTACTATCTATTGTAAATACATATTAGTGGCACAATGTTAAAATGATTATATTTTTATTCAATTACAATCCACTCTACATGACAGTTCAGGTAGCCTAGATCACAATTAATCTTGATTAGTGAAACCTGCAGCATTGTACTGTTCAGAGTAATCAGGATGATTACACAACATATGATCTTTATGTTTCTGTTTTGTCTCTGCGGTGGTTATCAGATACTTATCAATTTTCTAGCCCGGAAGAAAGGTTAGACAGGATGGCAACACAGGAGCCAGCTAACCTGAATACATTTCACTTGGGCTACAGAAAAGCCATAAAACCAAACAGATTGAGTATGCAGGGTTTCTAATGTTTATGTTTCTGAAATCTGACAGAACCTGTAAAAACTGATTCTTTAGAAATAACAGCAAGTTTTAGTACACTTTTTAATTTAGATTATAATTTCCTGTAAGCATCATCAGTTGCTGGGGCATGTTGATTTTATTTCCCTCTCATGCCAAGTACAGCAGACACTTTTACTAATGATGGTATCAAATTGATACAAGAGGAAAGCAGATAAAAGAAAGAAATCTTTTCAAAGGCAAGAAAGTGAGGAAGAGACTAGAACCAGATAATAAAACATCCTGAGTAAGAATGAAGAACTGGAACTATGTAGATAAAGGAGCCAAGAGCAAGGCAAGATGGAAGAGGCTGGAAGGGAGCAAGGGGAATATATGTAATTCAGTAGAAAGGGGCAGAAAAATCTTCACCAACTAACACTTGCGCTCTTGCAGTCAATAACTGGAAATATTCCTCTTGTGTACAGCACTGGTTAAACATCAGGATTATTTCCTGCTTGCCTGCATGGAAAGTGAGATTCAAGGAAATACTTAACTTCTCTGTGTTACAGCATTAGCAGAGCTTTGGGCAGCAGAACTAAGCTCTCCACAATCAGCTGAAGCCAAATGTGGTTGCCAGTTTGCATTTCCCAGCCACAAGAAATTCCACTCAAAATGGAAAAATCTTGAAAACTGCTGTGTGAAAGTTTAAAATGTACATTAAAAGCTTTAATTCTAGCATTGCATCATGGAAGTGCTACATTTGGTTACATAATTATTTTTAGTCATATTTTGAAATTATTATCCTACCTATTAGTACCTATGGCTTATTTATACATAAAGGTAGAGACGTCTAAGTTTGTGTGTAGGAGGCAAACAAACAAAAAAAGTCAATAGTGAAAGACTTATTTTGCTACAGTCTGATGTTTTTAGGTAGATATATATATATATATATATTTGTGTCATGTATTATGAAATACAAACACAAATACCAGTTCTTTAAATTAGAGAATAAACATTGAATGTCTATATTCTTTTGTGCCTATATTCCAAATTACATGTACAGGCAATATTTTTCCCAGGAACAATTTATATCATTGATGTGAAATGCATCAATAAAATTCCATACTATTTTTGAACATGGCCTAACATAAAAACAGCATTAAAAGCTTCTTATTTCCTGCCCTTAGCTGAACCTCGGAACTTCCAGTAGCACATTTCTGCATTTATGATCTAATCAGCAGGGTCAACAAGAGCCACGGACCATGAAATGGAAAGAAGCATTTCAGTGGTTATATAATGACACCTTAACGTGCTTCTCATTAATCAATTACTGCCATTAGCAAGCCTCTGAAGAAGGAAGAATTGCAATGACTCTGCAATTAGGCAGCTAACTACAACTGTCACTATGAAACAAAAAATCAAAAACACAAAACCAAAAAAACAACCAAACAAACCAAACAAAAACAAACAAACAAACAAACAAAAAGTGAAAAGCAATTACTCCGCAGATGTTCAAGTCCCAAGCAGCCTGGCAACTTACAGCTATGTAACTGTGTTAGCAATTTTAAGTTCCTTGAGAAAATGCTGTAGTGGTGTCACTGCAAGTAATATAAAACAGATGTTAAATATTTTACCAATACATGCATTATACATTATGTACATCCCTGAAATGTTATTTTTTTTTAAATCTATCCAACACAGTATGCAATTTAGTTTTGCTTTAATTTTAGAACATTTCTTTTACTTCCATTCCTACCAGGGACAACAGTTTTATCCATATAGGAAATTTAGTGTGTAAATTCTTGTCATGAAACAACTGTTCAATGAGATGGTATAGTCCAAGTCTGTGCACACAAAAAAAAAAAAGCACAATATATAGCATTTTAATAGGGTTTTTCCACTTTTTATCATTTTGCTAATCCTCATTCATCCGCAAGCTAATAAATTAACTCATGTTAATTACATAATTAGAATGAAAACTTCTCTGACCAAGAACTTCATTTCTGTAAAGCATTGATCTCATTGACTGTGCCCTATAAATGGTAATGACAAAGCTTGATTACAAACAGTGACATTAGAACATCAGAATATTGAGCTCTTCTGGGAATATAGATATCACAGTTAGTATATCACAACTTAAATATTGCAATAAATACAGCCTCCAGAAAGCAGCCAATTTCTACAAATCTCAGTGACCTCTGCAATAATACAGAAGGTTTCTTTATCCTAGCAGCCAAGGCACCATGTCTCAACCTCTGCTGCACTTACCAGGATTTCCCACCAGCAACTGTAATTTTTACCTTGGTTTCCAGTTTATTTTCAGCAATAAACTGGAAACCAAGGTAAAAATTACAGTTACGTATGTGTTATTGTCAGAGACAGCATGACAGGAGCTCTCCCTACTATGTCTAAGCAGACATACAGAAACACACACTCAGGCACTTACTACTACTCTCACCACAGCCCTCAACACAACAGATGTTTTGAAACAAGTTTTCTTCCTGTCAACCTTGAATTCAAAATCTGCAAACACCTGCAGACAAGACTTGTCTTCCGTGCTTTGTAAAAGAGTGCAGCCAAACAGAAACTTTGCAACAGAAGCACTAACTGTAATATTAATTTGACCCAAAAAGCCACACTGCACCAGAACACAGCATGCAAGACTGCTGCTCATCTTCCTCTTATGCTGCTCTCCCCGTCACTCTCCTGCTGCTGCCCATTTCACTGCAAGCTACATTTTAGCTCCTACTGAGTTTCAGCAAATTTTCCCTTGGGATCCTCCATCTGCCACAGTAGATCTGCGACAAATGCAAGTATTTGAATTGCTTAATGGCACAAATCAGTGCACCCTCTGATCAAGACTAAAACTCTCTGATCCTTCGTAACTGAATTATCTATTGTATTTGGTTTATTCATAAAATATGAAAATAGGAAGCTATTCCCATACGTGTTGTCATTACACGTCCTCAGCAATGAATGATTTTTCAATTTAAACTATTGTATTCAAGTAATTTTTCACAGTGATGTCAGAGCTCCTGAAAAAGGATAGTAAAGATGAAAAGTGAATTTTAGAAAAGCAGAAACATCATTCAGTACCAGCCACAAAACTCCAGGTTAATATACATAAGGAATATCCAAAATGTCCCAAATCCTTGGTAAGGAAAAGCTGATATTTTCTACAAGTAGTAGCACTTTTCTGTATATCTTCCCATGTGTTGCCTTTGTTCTGTGTTAATGAAAGATCCCATGCAAAGATAACAATTTTCACCCCGGGTACCTGAAGGAAAAACCTGCTGCTTTTCTCACATTCTTAAAAGAACACCTAACGTTCTCCCCAAGGGGAGAATTTTGCTGCTCCGTTATTTTTGCCAACTTCTGAATTGAAAGATGTTCCCTCTTGTTCGTGTGGCTGGGTGGGAAAGGCACACAGCCAAGAGAAATGAAAATATATCCACACCCTGCTCAAAATAAAAAGCCATGACATGGATAAAAACAAGAAGGGAAAAAAGAAATCCAGAAAACTACTATATTTTTTTTCTATTAAATGAAAATTCTGTTAAACTCAATTCACTATTTTCTATTAAAGGACCAATAAAGTCATTAATAAATCTTATAGTTGAAAAAGAAGGTGGCCCAACACTTAGGGAAGCTAAATTGACATTTAAGAGAGCATTAAGGTGAGGAGTTTAGGGGTGTGATTTGCAGACCCCATCCTTGCACCCAGGTTAGTTCAAACACCCTTGCTCAGCACTGAAGCCAGCTGGCCTCACACTGAAGCAGGTAAGTCCTGACATGATTTCTTCTGCTCAGCAGGGAATTAACAGAGACTGTAATTTCCTAAAGAGCAGCAATAACACAAATGAAAGGACTTTCTACAGTGATCAGCTGACCTTTCATTAGCACTCCAGCTGCAGACCTGTAAGAAAAATATTTCATTACCCAATTGGGCTTTTATAAAAGTACACACAGATGCCACTTAAATAAGGGTAGTAGAGGAATTAGAAATGTACAGATCCCTAAGAATAGAAAAAAGTATGCAAGTATTTAATGTTCAGCATGTCAGGTGATTCATAAATCTTAGTATTAAGCCATCTGCTCAGCTCTCTTCTCCACTAATTCAGTCCTCCACGTCAAATTATGCTCCTAAGTTATTTTTGTAAACCAGAAACCAAAATTTTGTCCAAAAGGTTGCAGCACTCCTGGTGTATGTGCTTCCCAGCCTGGAAGAAATGCCACTGGACACGTGGTTACTGCTGTGGCTCAGAAGAATAAGAGGAGGAACATCAATCTCCACCTTCGGGTGAAGGTTCACAGATATATCCACCAAGGCTGGGGCAATCTCTATTGCATTAAGGAAACTGATGGCTTCAAGACCCTGCAAGCCAAAGGAAATGCAGCAAACTCATTCCTGTCAAAAAGTTTTTGATGCTAAACAGTCATACTTAGGATGCTTGATTGCAGGAGGCAGCAGGAGGACAAAGAAATTTGGCTGCAAATATGCTAGCTCATTGGAAAGCAAAACCATTTAGCACTGACAAACACACCAAGAGTATGTACATTTTGTAGAGGAGCAGAACCTTCCAGAATTGTTCAGCCTCCTCAGAGAAAGCAGTTCTTTGTCAAAGAGAATTTTTTGGAGATTTTTAGAGATTGCTGCCATAGTATACCACCATAGCCCAGGCCAGACTTAATGCTGAGCTGTTTACTATCCTAATTTGCACATTAATCACTAATATCAGCCAGTTTTCCTTAGAGCTTTTTTGTTTTCCTTTGTAGGTTTTCAGAAGAAGCTCCAATTTTCTGATTGTTTTCAAAGCTTAAGAATGCATGTAGTAAGGCAACAAACCTCAAGAGAGAAAATGAGAGAAAAGAAAGCCTGTACCTTCTCCACTGAGAAAATTAATTTTAGCAGAACAAGCCTGTATTCCACACAAAGACATTCCTCCTTTTCCCAGTTTAGCTGATTCCAAATTTTCCCAATGACCTTGCCTAGATTAAATTTACCGTCAAGCAATCTTATCTTTTAAATCAACAAACTGGATTAGTGATAGTCTGAGCTGGGAAGCAGTTTTCACACGCCTACCAAATTTGGACCAAAAAACATTTCCAAATTCTATTCAATTTAGCTAAATGCTTGCAACATCCACTTTCAGAAGACTATTTCAGAAAAGATCATAATTAGCTACAAAACCCAAGCTGAGACATTGCTTGAGAATTGCTACAAAATCCTTATATATACACAGATAAATAAACAAAGACACTTCCAAAACAGCAGCAGTGAAAGTGAAGCTTGGTTGTGAAAGGAGAATATGTAATTGCTTGGAAGGTTAACTTCACTCCCAGCTCAGTATCTACATTTGAAAAGGTGTAGAAAGAACTCACCATGATCACCAAGTGGAACTTAACCTACAAAGAACCAAAACCAACCCAAGCCCTCTGGAGCTGCCATTTTATTTCTTCTTATAAATGGTTCTTATGCAAGGTTGATGCTGGGAACAACATGGAAGGTTTGCATAGATTTTGAATTCTCTAGTCTTTTGCATATTAAGTATTAATACACAGAGGATCACAAAGAGACAAAGTGTCAATAACTAATCAAAGTAGAGATAAAATGAAAGATTGTTTTCATTGCTCATCACCATTTTAATACTTTGCATATCAAAGGCCACTAAATACTCTATTCTGAAAGAAACAAAGTTTGGTAGGGGGGGAAATTTAGGGAAGCAAGCATGCAGATTAAGCCTCCTTTTTTGGGAAGTTGCTCCATCACTTTTCTCAATTGCCCTTGAGCTGAATCCTGGGCAGCAGCTGGTCACCAAATAATGGGATGGTGAGGTTCTTATTTTTATCTTTCATAATTTATTTGTAAACAAATAAGAATAAATAAATAACAATAGTAATGAATTACTCTCTACATGGATATGGAGAGAAGAAGAATGGGATTAGGAACAATATTTCTTGTTGAAGTGCAAACAGCAGCAGCTGGAAGTCATTGCAAGGCCATGTCTCTGTAAAGGCTGTCAATGATGTGAGACTGAAGATGCTCTGCCTTACCTTTATTAAAATTTTGTAACAACATGGCTGAGGTTGGAAAGAAGAGTCACCTATTTGGATAATCAGCCATATTACGACTGCTTTGAAGCACACAGCTACTGCTGAATTTCAAAGTTTTTTCTTCATTGTTACTTACATATTTGTCTTAGAACTATGGATGTTCACTGAAAAGACTGCAGAACCATGCCACAACACTAATAGTTATAAAAATATATTTCAATAAGATAGTTACAAGCTGTTTTTCTATAAAACTTATTCATATCTTGGATGTGTCTAATACACACACAAGAGGTACTAGTTCTAACAAGCAGAATGCTCTCACCACTAGTGCCACGTATGAAACATTTTCTATTTGTTTTTAACAGCAGTGTTAAAATTATATTCCTGTCACAATGTTCTTCTCCATACCTTACCACAAATAAGCTGTCTATGATTTTTCATCCATCTTACTCAGAAAAGGCCAGCATCGTGGCCATTTTCCATAAATACAGCACAAGTGAAGGGGTTCTATTTTGTTTACTAAATTTGGGAATTGGACCAGAAAACTGATAGACATTTTTTCACGAAGAAGATGAGTTGGCTATTTCTGTTTTAATATTTCAAAATGCTCTGATTACTGACAAAAGCTGAACAGAATGACAAAGGATCACCTTCTCTGAGACCCTGATGCCATGCAGGCAAGCACTGCTCAAATCATATGATGAGTTGCTGCCTGTTTCCAATCCTTATGTCCTCCCACTTAAAGTTAAAAAAAAATTATAGCAATAATAATAATAAAATAATAAATTAAAAGAAAAAAAAAAAACACAACCAGCTGGTCAGACCAAAATCTTTCCATTCTGAAGACATCAAGACTCCAGCAAGTATTAAGTTCTTTAACAGGAAAAAACCCATAAACTGTAAATTTTGTCCGGTCACTATGAGGAAGATCAGCTATTTGCACCTGCTCAGTCACAGTTATTTACTTCAGAAATACCTGTGCCAGGAATTCCAGCTGCACCTGCACAGCAACATCTGAACCATTAGAAGCTGAGGAATACTTCAGCACAGGCTTGCCACAGAATGATGCTCTGAGGATGGACTAACCTGTTGTGGACAACAAACCTTTGTCTTTAATCAATGCTTTGCACAAAGCCTTCCTCTATCCATGCAGACATCTTCAAAAATGCATTGTCTCTGTCCTCCCATCTTTACAGAAACAATCATGAATATGTCAAGATGACAAATCAAAAAGGATATTTTGTATCTTAGTCAAAGGAAAATTTGTGATAAGGTGTGGTCTAACAGTAAACTACTGATCTTACTGAGGTACAGCCAGTTACTACCTTAATGTTATCTTAATTAGCACAGTTCATCTTCAGAAGACCCAACTGGAAGGCACCATGCAATGTTCAGATGGGACATAACAATATATAGATATTATTGCAAAGAAAGACTGGTGGGTGAGGGGGGAACTACACTTTTATGCATATTTTTAAAATTCTGGCCACAAATCTTATACACATGTTTAAGTCAGTATTCCTGTTGCACTTCATGTTAGTTGACTTTGTCTCATTACCCTGCAGAGAAGAGAACAAAGAAAACATCACACCAACAATGCTGTTTGCAATCCACCCATTTGGAAGCATCAGAACGTTTGCTCTGATCATAGCTTAGCTGTACACACCTGGCTTGTGGTACCTGTTTCCCTCAAAAGGGATGGGGGCTTCAGACTCCACCTCCAACTTGCTGGCTACAAATTCCTATCTGGCCACAGGGCTTCTGCCCAAGGAGGGTGCTTGTAACTGCAGATTGTGTCTGAGTTTCTGAGTCCTTGCCAAAGCTGAAGCCACAATTCTTGGTCCTGTGGGGGACAGACCAACCCCTTTGCCACCCATCTTTGCCCCAGATGCTTCTTTGAGAATGAGGCACACCCAGAAAACTTCACTATGGAGTGCAGGAGGAACACACAAATGCCACTGACCGCTACATGTCCTTCCACCCTCAGGACACTCTGAGGTCTTTTGGTATTCAAAATATGGTACTGTGAGTAAACCGGAGTAGAACTGAAAAGCCACAGAGTTACAGAGGCCCGTACCTAATGATACAGTTCCCATTTCTGGCAACCCCCAAAACTGGTTGTTTCCTAAGTCACAAATAACAGGCATGATTCACTGAAAGGCTCACCATGCTGAGTTTCCAGTTAACTTCTCCTCAGTGCAATGACAAAAAAATAAAACTGATAAAGGATCAACATGAAATGAGAATATATATGTTCAGACAAGGCTCTGTTTGCTGATCTAACAAAAGACTCCCAGTGTAAATTTCACAAACATCATTTCCCCTGCAATGTCCATGCTCAAATGAACTCTTCCTTCCTCTATTTTCTTGAATGGAATCAGAGCTCCTTGTTCCATGCAAACATGCAGCAACAACCTACCTCCACCTGCTTTTCTCTGCTATCAGCTTCTGGAGTCTCCCATGCCTCCACAGTGATGGAGCTGCAGCGGATGCAGAACTGTGAACATCTGTTGGCACTATTTCCATAATAAAATTATACAAGCCCTTGAAGAACTAAGATCAAGTGAAAAATCCAGAAGACTTGAAAGCCTCATTAGCTTCTGGTTAATCAGAATCGGAAACTGTCTTTAGAAGAAGGGGGACTCTTGAGATTTCTCCAAAGACTGTTTTCACAGCTGTAATTATCAACTGGTAGCAGGAGAACAGAAAGCTTTAAACCAGCATTTTTCAGAAGCTCCAAGAGTGGTTTAGTTTGTTTGTAACTTGAAAACATTCTCCAACAGCAGATGAGAACTACTGATCCCCCCCATGATAATGGCAAAATAGAGGTACACAGTCGAGGGAGAGAACAGCAGCAAAAGGTTCTTTTGCTGCCATAAAATTAAAAAGCTGGCTGTGATGATGAAGGGAACAAGACCAAACGTACAAAGCTGGGAAAATAGATGGCACTCACAGCTGATTTCAATGCTGCTTTTAGTAAGTCAACAAAGAAACAAACAGGAAAAGCACAGTTCTTTCTGCCTTTATCTTGGTGCTTTTATGTGCAGGGAAATCGAGCTTCAGGAAGGTGTAAAACATTTGTGTAAGGGTCAGACACACCTGGTTCTTGGGCAACTGGAGAAGCAAGGCATTAGAAGAAGGAGGAGGGACTTCTACAGAAGTGATCATTTGGATAAATCTTGATAAGTGATACTAAAGATGATTAAATTCTGGACACATGCCACATTTCTTAAGGCTATTCAGGTTCCTTTGAAATCTTACAATCACCTCCACTTTCTACTTTCACAAAAAAGATCTTTCTTAAAATTTACACAGTTTCATTTCAAAGCTAATGCAGGCACAGGAATTTCCTAGTCATAATATTAGTATTTTCAGTACTACATTTTGATAAGGTGCACTAAAATGTCTCAAGCACAAACTCACAGTGACCTCTGCTGAACAGTTAGTGCATCTTCCACACAGAAAATGGAGTTGCTACACTGCCAATCGCAGCACGTGCAAATCTGTCACACTAGCAGCATTTTGAAGGAATGTCACTGCTTAAGCTACAAAACCCACAGCTCTGTTTGATATGGAACAGATAAAATTTTATGCAGAATATCAAGAGGAATCTTCTGATAAGCCAAAACAAAAAGATTAGGTTTCCCCAAAGCCCTACATGTCACTTTGTGAGCTAATGCCATTGGCTACACCCAGTAATTTCAATTACTCACTAAGGGATTACACTTATTTCAGTAAATTAAACAACAGCAGGCTGCTTGTGCTTCCAGGGCCTAAATAATGATGGTGGTGAGAGCAGCACTGGCTGCTGTACACTTAAGAATATTTTGATTTTATAAATGAGAAAATTCAGAAATCTCTGTCTGACATGGTTTTAAGACTATTGCAAATATTTCTATTCCTCAAAATCCTCTTCCTAGGCTAGGTGCAGTTGTCCAAGCCAGCCTTGCCAACACTGGACAGCTGCTTCTCTCCAGCTGTGAGCCCCAACAGAGCAGCATAAGCAGAGAGCTGCCCTGGGCATCTGACATCACCCTGGGCTCCTCAGTGCACAGCAGGGACAATGGGATGGGATTTCCTCTCCCACCTTCTCCCTGTGCAGTCTCCCACACTGCCTGCTATGTGGGAGAAACCCAACTGCTACTCCAAGCCACAGCTGTGTCTATCCAGGAGCAAGGGTAACCAAAAAAAAAAAAAAAAATCAAGTTCAACAAAAATTTAGGAACTCCTTCAGCTCCTTCTGGACTCTGTTTCCAAGGTTGCCAGGAGTAACATGACTTCAGCTCCATTTCCCTCCATAGCTTTCATTTTCTTCCTGTCTTGAGACACAGCAACCATGTTCTGCTGGTGGACTCCTTTTTTCTATTCAGATTTAAGTAATTTTTTTTTCTTCTTTTCCTGGTAGAAAGTAAATAGTTGAGTCTCAGACCAAATCAACGATACCCCAGAGCATTTACTCCAAGACCCAGAAATAATAGGAGAGGGGTCTCAGGGCACTTATCCCACACAGGGGTACAGAAAAAGCCTTTCGGATGAATAAACAGTTACTTTGCAACTACATCATCTTTTTTTATGAAATACAGAGAAAAAAATCCTGTACACAGAGACATGGTACATTTCATTCAAAGCCAGCCAAACTAAATGCATTAAAAATATTCTTCTAGCATAAATAAATTTTGCTAGGAGAAGAGGTCCCTACTTCCTACTTTTTTACTTCATAGCAGGTGGCTGCACTTCTGAATACAGAATGGGAGAAAAGAGCTCATTTATTTGTTTCCGCCATCAGAAAACCATACATATTTCAGACTTACCAGTGTTTACAAAAATCAAGTTTTTATCACTACTTACAAGAGCCATTTAATCCACTTGTGCACCTCCATATGCAAACTTGCTTTTATTTAAACAATATCCAGTCAAATAAACTGTATTAAACTGTGAGACCACCATAAATAGCTTAATATTTAAATCTCTATATTGCTTGTAAGTTATTAGGCAGAAAACTGGACTAGTTAAAACTGCATCTCAAATTGCATTACACACCATGTTGCCAAGCACTTAATTTGCATATTATGCCACCAACACTAATACTTCCCTGAGAGCCTTTCAGATTACTCTGTTCATTTAGGCACAACAGCTCCCAAGGCCATGCTCCTGTATCAAAGCTACCAGACAGCACCTCTGCAGTGCCCCACAGCTCTAAACCATCAACACCTGTGGGATTCCAGATTTTATTACCCTAACCAAGTTTCTATTTATGATGAAGACAAGACTTTTTATTTTCATCTTAAAAAGCAAAATAATTGTGAGATAAGAAAAGCAGCGACAGCTGGAGTATCCCCAGGTTAAAAGTCACAGACTGACCATTTCAAAACAGTATGGAAAGAAAAGATACACATCAAATCTGAGCTGAACCCAGGATTCATTCAAGTCCTAACTAAAATTTCAGGTTTTCGAGTCCTTAATATTTCATCAGACTCTTGTGATTCTAATCCAGGATTTGAAAACATAGATTTTAGCTTAAACACTGAATGCTTCTTCGTGTTATGAAGACACATTTTCATCATGAGAATTATATTCTCATTATGAACTTCCAACAAATTCCAAGGATTTCTAAAATGTAACCTCTTGAATTTTCACTCAAATCATGATCTTTGTACATTAAGGGAGAACAGAACTGAAGCTTCCATGATCTAGCACAGAATTAAAGACAGATTTAACTTTCATATCTCTAAGCAGAACTAAAGCTCTAAGTTAACAGACAGCAAGTTGTTCACATTATTTCTGCACAGATCCATGTCAAGCTTTGTGATTCTGACACTTCCAGCGCTGACATTAAATGCAAGATCATGGCTGCAAACCAACCCTTAATGTATTCTATGGAGCCCATTTAACAGTATTTGTATAGTACAAAATGATATCATATACAATTAGAATGTGTATCATATGCAACTCTTCAGCTGCTGACTCAACAGA
Source organism: Geospiza fortis (assembly GCF_000277835.1). Taxonomy (NCBI): domain Eukaryota; kingdom Metazoa; phylum Chordata; class Aves; order Passeriformes; family Thraupidae; genus Geospiza; species Geospiza fortis. Next base: position 4,333,833 of record NW_005054360.1, read on the forward strand.
AGATGGTAACTTAGAAATATTTTATGGTATTTTACAGTAACTATAAAACCACAATATGATTTCCTTATTTTTACGACTCTAAATAAAACTCAGATTTGTTTTAAGCAAATGAAAGTGATGCTCCCATAGGAAAATACATCTTTAGTTTTTACAACATTCCATAAAACACAAGATGTACAGAGGGTTTATTTAGCTTCAGAGACATATTTTGACATCATAAAAATTCCCATCTTTGGCAGTTCTGAGTGACTGGAATTAACTTATTTACTTTGAATTAACATAATAACTTAACCAGATGGTATGAGAGTTACAGTTGATTAGATCAATGACAATAATGTCACCAAGTCTGAGCATCTGACCTTGGCAAAACAAATACTGCAATATTTACAGTTAAAAAGGCAGACAAATCTGTAAAGAATGGCTGTTGGTAAATTATATGAACACAGAGCTCTCCTCATTAAGAGAATATGCTACCAGAGAAACTGAATGTTATCTTGTCACCTATTCTGTGAAGCTTCCTGTGCTATGAAAAATATTTTTAATATGCATTCCAAGCAGCATTCATTTACATATATGTACTACTTCTCTCTTTTATTGGTTCATTTCTAGATTTAACAGACATGAAGATAATTGAAATTTTATATAGCACACTAAACAGAATACAAGCCATGCACTGATTTTAACATTTTTATAAACCAAAATTACAATCAGGTAATACACATGCATCTTTTATTTATTACAAATAAAATACTTACTTCATTAATGTATTTTTACCCTAAAGCTTCTCTGAATGTCCAAATAATTTCCCAATTGCATCTCAAAATTAAACCCTTTAGTTTTCATCTCTATACCCCAGGGCTTTACTGCACAACACAACATATTTTAATATGGTTAAATGCTACTGATGTTGCAAAATGTTATTCCTTATTGGAAATGGTCATTAATATCACTTCATACCTCAGAGAGTATGGTAGTAATTTGGCAATAAAACACACTATTATCATCGTCTTCTAATAACCTGAAAGTGTTGTAATCCTAGGGCCCTAAATGTGTTACGGAATATTATTAGAACAAGCACATTCTGGTCATTATTTAGATGGGAACATTTCCCAAGTCTCTCATACCTCATTCAGTAATTGCACACTCCTGCTATAATTAAATCTGCCCATTTTAAATGGTCCATAATATTCTGAGGTTCATTTTCTGGTCCTGTGGGACACATCATTGACTCCATTTTGGGAACAACATACTTTTTAATGATGTATTTTAAATTGTTTATTTTTATTTAAGTGACTGTCTAGAATAATAACTTGAAACATCCTGAATTAGATAAAACAGTTTAAAGTGAGGGAAATGAAAAAAACCAGCAGCAGCTTCCTAAATACATAAAACAAGAGTGAAATACTTCTTCCTCCTTGAAATGACTTTACCTACTTGTCCAGCACTAAATGTACTGTCTTCCAGGGGAAAATATTGCTTTGGGATGAGCAGCATTCACTGGAGACAGCCAGGTTCACAGGAACAGAAATGCTGTCCCCAAGGCTTGGCCAGGAGCCTCCCTACCAGAGCCACGTACACACAGCAGCCACACATTGCACTGCCTTCAATTCACACTGAGACACCCAAGACAGCAACAAAAACCTGAGTGAAGGGCTTAAATCAAGAAAAGCCCAAGGTTGCAGTGGAGTGCATTTAAACAAACAACTAACCACATCCAAGTGTAAACTGTTCATTGTGAATAAATTTTGAAAATGTGTATGTTTGAAAATGGGTATGTTACAAAACTGGTGTCATTTATCAGAATTAAAAGTAGCAGCTGCATGATCTGGTCTGCCCATGAGGCATCTCCATCTTGCCCTGGCAGAGCTTGGACAAGAGCATCAAAGGAAAGCTCACTGCTTCCACATCTCAGCTGAAAGCAAGCCTTAAGCCATTTTCCCCCTCAGCTAAATAAACCTTCACACACAAATCTCAGAAGGGATCTCCACCGGATTTTCTGCACAAATAAACTGCAAAACTTGTTCACACCAGGCAAATTGTAGGGAACTCATAAGCAAAGAGAGAAAGCTAACAAGTGAGGCAGCACCCTCAGCTGAACTGCGCAGATAGACCAGGGATCTACACCATACTAGAAAATCAAAATTCCTCAAGAATGGCACCTGGGTTCACTATTTGTTGTGATAACATAAGGGGGGAAAAGTGTGTTTATATTTAGAAAAATAGTAACACAAAGCACATTCCAAGGCCATGTGAAATATATACAAACCTGAAGGGTGATACATATCTGTGTCACATACAAAATGCTGTAAGAAATAAAGAAGTAGAAAGCAGACCCTATAACCGAGAAGTACTGTGCTTAATGGAACAGTTCACTGAAATGGGAAACAAACTCATGCTTATGGCTCTCTACAAGCAACTCTGGTGTTATAAAATGCACAGAAAGATCCAGCAGAAATATTTTGGCTACACTGTAGGTAACAAAAACATTTCAGGGCTCAAATAAACTAGAAGGAGAATGAAAATCTCCTTTAGCTACCTGTCAGTAACAAGAAAGCAAAAGCATCCAAGAGCAAAAATTTAAGGATTAAAGGGGGATCAAATTATTGACAGGGACAGCTTTAAACATCTGAAAAGTTAACCTCAAACATAAACAGGAACTGTTGGGTTTAAACCATATTAAATCATCACAGAGGAGACTGCAGTCAAGCACTCAACAGTCCCTATACTTGTGCTATTCTCCATACATTGTTAATATTCTACATTCTCATTTACAGCTGGTACTAGATATCCACTGAAAGAAACACCGTTCCAGAGTGCCTATCCTCATTTACACACATGTGGATGTACAAAAGTTGGACAGAAGACCCCAAATCCAGAATACTTCACTCTCTCTCTCATGTGCTACTCTGCAGTTGCAGGAAGATCTTTGTCAGACCATCATGCTCTCAGATATGTATTTAGACAGTTTTACAAATCTGCAGCTCTACTGGTTTGGATCAAGTACAGTGTTGGAATTCAAGTAATGAACTTCCACTTGGCACCAGTCATGCTCCTGGTACGTTGCTGTTCTGCTGTCAACTAATTTAGAAACAAAGCAGTATTTTTCGTTTTTAAACTGTCTGATTAAGGAGATAAACATGTTACAAAATTACTTTTGCAATTATAGTGTTATCACCCCAGAGCAGAAATAGTAGTCTTTGTCCTTCAAAAATTATTTTAAAATTTTCTTTTAATTTTTTTTTAATTTCTGATTCAAGATAGTTTGATATATCTGATATGTCTCCAATAGTTGGAATAAGTTGGAATAATTGGAATAAGAAATAGAAAAAAGCAATTCGGAAATTAAGAAAGGAAAATGTCTAGGAGAACAACAAATCAAGAAGGCCGAAGAGCTGTAGGCTGTAACACCTTCCTGAAAAGAGAACTCTGAACTTCCAAGCAATGACATGACTCTGATAGCTTAGATCATACTATAATATGTTATAAAAGCTGTAGCATTATGCATTCCTTTTACAGAAGATAATCATGTTTGAATCCTTTAAGACAAAACAGATACACTAGTATTACAAATTAGCTGGCCAAATTTCCCATAAACAGTTTTTAAATATAACAAAGATTTCCCAAACATCTAGGAAAAAAAATGATCCAATAGTCACAGTCATTTGTTGGCATTTGCAATACACTTTTAATTGTCTAGTGAACAAACACTAACAAAACCTATGTCATAAAACTGCACCTATGGCTATTTTATCCATCTACATTTATAGTGACCTACGTGTCTCTGAAGAAGTTACAGATTTTGTAACATTTTAATAGAAAGTTAAAAAAAACAGGTTTGTAAATTCCTATCTTTGATATCTTTAACATATACTAATTTTCATCAATGCAAAATGAAGACCAGCTCTTCTGTAACAAGGTCTTTAAAAAAATATGTATCTCACTAAAAGACATGCAGGTAGAAATATATTGCCTCATCTACCTCTCTGCATAAGAGCAAAAAAAAATAGGACTATTTTAATAATTCAGAAAATTATTTGAAATCTAAATAAAAACTAATAATTCCCCAGCCTTTTGTGGGGAAAGGAAAGGTAAAAAAAAAAAAAAGAAAAAAAAATCAAAAAGCCCCTGAGTGTAATTAAGCAGATTGAACACAAGAGGTAGCTCGTGTCTCCATGTTCTTCATTCAACTAAGAAACAGGAAAGCAAATGGAATAGCAAATACAGCTATCACAATGAAATATGTGTTTTTAAAAGCAAGATGGACAAAGGGATTTTTGTGGCCTCAAAGAATTCATGGAGAGCAATGAGTAGGTTATTCTGGGTGTACCTCTGTGGAAAGCACCCTGTTCACTCTGAGTCATTTCATAGCAAAGCCCTGAGTCCACAAAAAAGAGTTCATTTTCATCCAGGCTGCTTCTTTCTTTCCACACTGAAAAGGAATGCCATCTGCTTCACACATAACTCCAGCATTTCCTTGAGGATCATTATAACTTACCCTAATTCTAGACCCCTTTTGTATGGTAAAGACACCTTTTTGAAAACACAATTATATTAATACTGAAAATGCAATTATAAATGCACAAGTTTTCATTCCTGTTTTCAAATATGTTAATTAAAATATGTCACAGCTGCAGGGGAAAAATTTGCTAAAAGGAGTGTGATGTGTATAATATTATCAAGTAAACTACAATTATTACTCTTCTTGATAAATATGTTTAGAAAATTAATGTTTCAACACTGCATATCTAATCACTTTAATCATCTTTTATTACAATGGACAAATCCATCAAAATCTACAGAGATGCCTTCACTGTTAGGTTTCTAAAAGCGTGCACTAGCAACTTCCAAATGTTTCCTAATGACAAGAATTAGGCAGCTGGCCACAACGCCCTGTACCTGTCTGTGGGTCACTCTCAAATAGTTTCTCCCATTAATTACACACATGCAGGGAACCAAAAGAGAATATTCATTGTGACCAACTCGGGGATGCAGCAGTCTGAAGTAGGCAGAGCAGCTCCCATCCCTGACTGCTGCCCCTCAGCAGCTCACCCAGCTGTCAAACCAGGGGCTGCAGAGCAGTTGTGAGAGCACCAAGCTTATGCTCACCTGTCAGTACTAAATTTACTGTGAAAAAGAGGCTTTTATAAAGATCTTTTAGGCTTGCCTAAAAATACACATCATCTTAATTTTAATGCAATTTCTACACATTACCTATTATTTAAACCCTAAAGGATCAAAAATAACACCCAGGACCTTTCTAAAGTTTTTTGCAAAAGAATAAAAAAAAGCTTGTATGTAAATGCTACAGGTACAGTTCCTTACTCAACCAAGATACAGTTGCAGGTGAATTTTAAACAAGTAACCTCTCACAACCACTGGTAGGTTTGAAGCTGTCTCTACTCAAGTTAGATGCAACATTCTCCTGTGTATGTACACAGATAAGCAAACATAACTAAATTTCAGATTAGGATCTGTTCTTCGGGGTAGCACCCTTAGGGCAGATAGGCCCCTGAAATGGCAGGACCTCAGTTTTAGCAAATGTTCTTCAAATATATGAATGCACTCAACATCAAAGATCAAATTAGGACCTACCAGTTAACCCTTACCACAAAAACAATGCAAAGAACCATGCAGAACTCTTTACTTTGAATAAAAACTGTTCTTATCAACAAGAGATTTCCTATGGGATAAATGGAGCAAGGGAAATTTTGCCAATTGCTACAGTAATGTGCAATATTCAGTGCCATAACAAATCACATCTTACTGTCATCTCAGTACCCAATTCCCATTCAAAATCTTTAAGTAACAGATCTCAAAGCACTTAATGTTTTATGCTGAAAAGCTAACAATATATACAAAAACATTTAAAGCATGGTATGCAGTGACCTGCACATATGATCTCTACAGTATAAAATTTACTAAATGCTTATAAAAACATAAGAAACCACAGATATAGACATGCAGAATATATAGATGTATATTGTATATTCCCTTAAATGGGCAAATACTAAAACACAGAAAGAAAAAAATACACTCTAAGTGTATATTTGAGATTAAATCCCCATACCATTTAACTTCGCACCATGTTTTTGAGAAACATATAAATGCAGCTAAAAACTATACTAGTTCCCAATGTCTACTGAAAAAAAATGAGAATATTATGACCTTAGTTTAAATACTGGTTTACTTTCAGGGCTCATTAACATTACATAAAAATATGCCATTATTAAAATTTTAAAGGGGAAAGAATATTATAAACTAATATCCATTTCATAATTTGCAAATCTATTATAGTCTACATTTCTTTTCTCCATGTACCCATTTCAGGTGCTGTTGAAAACATCTGAAGCAATGATTCATTACAAAAAAAAATTTATTTAAATAACTTACATAGACGTAGTGAAATATTTAACCTAAGCAGCTCAACACATTTTCAACACAGCTGTAGCTGCTCAATGGAAAATACAATTTTCCCTGTTTAATTGAGTGTACAGTACCCGTGACAGTGCTGGCACTACCTGTGTGAACTGCCAGACTGCTAACAGGGAGAAGCAGGTAATTCACCTAATGCTCTTACCCACCTAACATCCTTAAATGCTGATGTTTATTTGACAAGACAAACCAGAGGAATCCAATCCTGGAACACACAGAAGCTGAAGCACCAAAGGAGATTAAATATGAACTAGGTCAGCTGGATGCCATTTCATTTTGGCCTGAGCTCAAGTAAAACAGAACACAGGTAACCTGACTGGAAAGCCAACAGAGAAGGCCCAGAGCAACAGGAGCCCTTAGCCAGGACCAGCATCACCCCCCAGTTAATTGCATGCTGTTAATGAAAACTACTTCATTGCATCCCCCAGTGTTAAACAGACTCCTGGGGCTCCTTTGCCAACAGGGACAAAGGGGAGCAAGAGGAACCACCAAGATGGCCGAGGCCGGGCTCACTACCAGAGAGGGGTGGGAGAGAACCAGATAACAAGCATGCTCCTACAATTTCATCATTTCTGAGAAACAGCTTCTCAGCTCTGGGTCAGATGTCTGGAGTCTGTCAAAGTCAAGGGATTTAGGCACCCAAGACACTTCTTTAAATTGGAGCTCTGACAGCATCTGGACACAAAGCTTTTGCAGAAGCTGACTTGAGCTCCACTCACTAATCTGCTTATGCTCCCTTGGTGGCCCATACCCAGAGGGGCTCCACCAAACACAGCTCAGGGGGGCCAAAGTATGGCTGCTCCTCCAGCAGGCTCCAGAGACAAACCTGTCAACCCAAAAAGAGGGGGTGTCACACAGAGAGGAGTCTCACACTAGTCACAGTCAAGTTTCAGAGAGGGACATCACACACTGATGTGTTACCATCACATTTGTGAGCATCTGATCAAGGCAAACATATCTGAAAAGGTTTTAATATCATTTGTTGAATTACTAATAGTAAGAATTGTTTTGAATACTACAAATTAGGCATATTACAAATCAGAAAATCATGGAACGTTAAGGGGTTTGAACGGATCTTAAAGATCATCTAATCCCAACCCACCCTGCATGTGCAAAGACATTTCTCACTAGGTCACATTGCTCAAGGCATTACCCAACCTGGCTTTAAAAACTTCCAGGGTTAGGGCAAATATACTGGGTTTTAAATGGACAGAGAGGAAAGGGAGGTACTTGGTTTTCGGTCACAAACACACTTACTCCAATATAATTGCCTAGACTATTTCAGATCTTTCTCAGTTTAAAAAAAAAAAAAACTGAATTACCATAGTCCTCTTTTATTATTCACTTAGACCTCACTATAAATAGTCTAGATGAAGAAGTACTCTTTCACATTATGGACAGAATACAAACAAATGCTCATATTTACACTCTGTGAATCCATTTCCATGCTGCTACACCACTGCATGGTAGAAACATCTCTCCATCTTATCAATAACAATTACAAATGTAGTAAAAGTAGCGAAAAAAACATTAAAATAGCTATTTAAAAATCCACACCACTGTAAACCTCAACATAATAAGTATTATATAAACTAGTCACTTAATGAAAGCATGACTTACATTCTATGCTGTAAATTCACCAACAAATAACATCTTTACTTGAGCATGCAAAATACCTAGCTATAGCCAGATCAGCACTACAGTCTTAGAAAAGTAGAAAGTAAAAATTATGTTTTTAAAAAATGAACTTTTAATTTACAGATTCATCTACTGATGCCCATACAGAAAGCTAAAGATACCTAAAGTATGATTAACAATTTCTTTTTCCAGACAACCTATACAAAGAAGTTACCATTACAAATCATTAGATTTTGTGATATAAAAAGAAAAAAAAAATTACTCAACCCTCTGCTATGGATCACATAGATATTTTTGTTAAGTTATATAAGAACAAGGTATCTGTCCTTAATTCCAACAACTATCTCAAAGGTCATTACTTTGGATATAAACTTGAAAAGGGGAGAAATAACCCCTAAAACCCCACAACATTTAACTGAACTCATTTCATCTATCATTGTAATGGCCATCACACAGTGATCAGTCTTCTGATCACCAGACATTAAAGACTGTGACAGAAGCCTTCGCTACTACTCCAAACAGTTTAAGATCATCCCTCAGTGATGCCATCTCCTGCTTCCCTCTACAGTTCATTCATAGTTCTAAGAGCACAAGTCTCAGTCACTCTAAAAAAAATGCTGCTGACCTTCTACTGTTGAGAATAAAACCTTGATATTCACCCTTCAACTTTATTTCCTACTTTTCTTTTTTTTCATTAGCTATAGACAAACTTCTCCCTTATTCCATAGCTGTTAAGTTTTTAGAGCTTTTGGGGACAGAACTTGTCAAACATCTTTCAGAAATCCAAGTGAGAAATACTATATGGATCATCCAAATGCCACCAGAGTAACCTAAACAGATTTATGAAAGATGACTTCTACTAACAAACATATGAGACAGAAAGCACATCAACCCTCCCCACAAGATCAGATTCATAAAACCATCAGGATGTAAGAGGAACAACCAATTGCAAAGTCTTCCTCTGTGTTCCTTTGTCAACTCAGACTCTGCTCCTGCTTGCAAGCAGTTGGATTGTATAACAAAATCCGAGCTGGCTGTGCCACATTCCTTCTCCTCATTACCAAGGTGTACCATAACAACAATTTCTCCAAAACAGACTTGCCCAAAGTAATACAGGATGTTTGTGACAGAGTCAAAACACAGCCAGCTACAGGGGGAGTGGAAAATCAGTTCTTCCCCTGAGGTCCTCCAGTTGTTCTGCTGACTCCCAGAAGAGAAATATGTGCATCCTCTCTCCTTACACAGTTAGATCACTGGGATTTCTGTGTGTTCTGCTTATATGCTGTACTGGAATGCTCTTCTTTAAAATCTGGAGACTTCCTACTTTCTTTCACCATCTATCATCTAAAAAGTTTTCATTTAAAAAAAAAAATAGGTCCTGTCTTAATTCCATCTACACTGAAGCTTGTTACCATGTCACTAATTTATTCCTTCCAAATTTTTTCTATTAAATTAATTCACTGTGTTACAGATGTTGCTATTGATTTATCTACTGAACTAAATACATAGTGAAGCGGAAAGTAAAACCAACAAAAAAAAATTATTGCTTTTTTCCTCTTATTAATTTTGTCATGGCTCCAAGAGTAATTCCCTCAACAGCAACAAAAAACCATATGCTTTTCCACTTCAGTCGCTCTGTAAAACCAGCTTTCTAGCAGCAGAATTAAGAAAATAAGTAGTGATGAAAAGAAACTTGAAAACAAACAGAAAGAACAAGTTACTTTAAAATGCAGGCTGCATTTTAGAAATTAACATAACTAGAATTTTTTTAAAGGGACAATTTTCTTCAGATTATTATTTTATGGTACAATTTTAGGATTATAACAGAGAAATCTGAACCAAAATCAGTAAGCCTAAAGGTATTTTTTTGTTTGATCAAAGCATGAGATACGGCTGCTCCATTTTTTGAGTCCAACACAAATGCTGATCTAAACAGTATGAGCAAAGACATACTGGGTTTGGGTTTGAACCCATACAAGCTGAGTTCAAATTTGCAACAGGTTTTCAATTTCAGGATATGAGAATCATTAAGTGTTTACTAAAATGCAGCAGAAGATTATTGTGTTAATCTCTGCAAGTTACCAAAACATAAATCCACTGAATGCATTACTAAGTACCTATCAACTTTTGGAGTGATTTAAAAGGAGCCTATCTGAGCTCCATATCAACAAGTTGTTACATTTGGAAATGATTAAGAACAGGTAAGAGCAGTTTCACTTATTTGTTTAACCTGGATTCAATATCCATACAAGTAACTAGGAGGTCCTATGGAAATCTGAAGGAAACACTGCCCTTTCCATAAGATGGATGCAATACATTCAGAGGGGCTAAACAAGCACTTTACTTCCCAATAAAAGTAAAGTGAGTGCACACATAACAGTCCATGGGGTTTTTTTTTTGGCAAATGAAAATACAGTTGCTTTTTGGAAGCCATAAAAAGGAAGGGAGTGGGAAGGGAATGAACAGGTACATCAAGATGGTTATCCTGATCTTTGCACCAGCGAGCATCACATACCAGCTCTGTAACACCTTTACAGAACAAACCTTCAAGTTATTAGCAAATACTCTTTTGCATTTGATGGCCACTCAGAAGACTGAGAATGGGAATTAAGAGAACAGAGCCAAGATGCAGAGGGCTAGACAGAAATGCCCTGAAGACCTACCCTGCTGAGGTTGGACCCTGCTGCCTACAGCCACAAACCTTTAACTGGCAAGCTAGTTAAGCAAGGAAAGCTCCATATCCAAAGATTTAAATAGTTTATTACAGAGTTTATTTGCTTATTAAAACACCACTTTATCACTTGGAAGGACTAAAGTCTTATATTTTTACTAATTAGTAGACGTCAGCTGTTATTCTTTTAGGATGTATAACAGGGGGGGGAAAAAGTTTATTTCCTTGTTCTGTAATCCACATGTAGCTGTTCAGATGCCTAAATGCCAGCTCCAAGACATCAGGCCAAAGGCAATGCTCAAGTTATTTAGTTCATTTGCATCTGAGTTAAGTGTCTATATTCAGTCCATCCAACTTCTGATGGAGCATGGAAGGAGGAAGAAAAACGAATTCATTATATTTTAGTAACTGAACATATTTTTACATGTACAGAACTGAAGTTCAGTGAATTGTTTTGTAGCAGCAAGCATCAACATTCGGAATAATTCAGGACATCATTGTCATTCTAAGAAGACAAACTATTACACCACTGTCTGCATCTGTTTCCCCCAATGCAAATCTGCCCATATCTGTGAGCAAGCACCAGTGCCAATGCTCCATCACTTGTCTGTGGAGCAAACAGGTGCAGGAGCTGATAGGGAAGAGTTGGGAGTCTCAGTCTGCATGTGCAACACTGGTATTGTGCCTCAACAATGTCATAAAGTGAAAAAACCACTGCCCGGTGTCATTCATCAAAGCATCGTGATGGTGTCAAGAAAAGAAATATGTTCTCTGCTGTCAACTTGTTTTAATGAAAATGCATGGCAATATTTAAAAAGTTCTCAAAGCTGACTTCTATTTCTGACAGCTGACAGATTTATGAAAGTTATTTTTGATGAAAAATGAGCAACAAGATTAACAATATTCAAAACAAAGAAATCAATGTAGTCTGCCTGAACATGCCAAAGTACTAATAGAGGAAGAGAAAGTAACTCAGTAAAGCAAGGTCTGTAGAGGAGAACCTAAGGCAGTTTAACAGCAATGTTTAAAGTTCACAATATTTTAAAAATTGGAACAGCCCTTAATGAACAAATTGACCTCAAATGTGACAGACTGTGGAACACTGTGGCTCTCTCAAGCACAAACACTTCATGTTTGATCTTGCTCTCAATAAAAGCAGAATGAAAGCAATGAAAGACAAATGGTAGAGTTATTGCCACCTCAATTTTCTGAGGTTTTCTTTTCAGGAAACAATTCTGTGGAATTTCTTCGGTTTTGTGAGGTTTTCCTTTAGTGGTTTTTTTTTTGTTGTTGTTTTGGGGGCTTTCCCCCTCCCCCAAGGAATTAGCAAATGAAGTAGAAAATGACATTATGGAAACTTTCCATAACTCATTTAAAATATGATCGGCACAGGGACAACTAAAGCATTTGTAAGTTTATAGTAACCTTTTCAATCATCTCTTTAGTATGTATAGCATACAGCAGATCTGAGTTCAAGAGCCTGTGTAAATTTTTTGTTCTGACCAGTAGGAATAACTGTAATCATCATCCTGTTCTGCACTACCTCTTTCTAACTTTTGGTCATTAATTCTATCTTATGCTTCAGAAACCACTCCAGGAAAGATTCTTTAAACCATTTCCATTCCTACAAAAGTTATGGCTCTACTTGAATATAAAAACAAGAGGAGATAAAAGGCATTGGTGCAGGAGGAAAGCTGCCATATTTGCCATCATGGGAACATAACACACACAACTGCAAGGTTGAACATAAACTCTTTAGAAGGGACAGGTAAGGAAAGAGAAGTTGGGTAGCCCTGTATATGTTAGGAACAGTTTTGATTGCCTAGAGCTAAATGATGGTGATGTTAGAGCTGAGTGTTTATGGTAAAGAATCAGGGAGAAGGCCAACAGAGTGGATATCCTGGTGGGAATCTGTCACAGACCACCTAACCAGAATCAAGTTGCAGAGGAAATATTTTATAAGCACTTGACAGAAGACTCTCAGTTCCTGGCCCTTGTTCTCATGGAAGACTTCACCTTACCAGATGTCTTCTGTTTCGAAATACAGCAGAGAAATAGCCCAGGAGCTATCTGCAGATTATGGAAGGTGACCTTCCTGACACAACTGGTGAGGAAGTCACCTAGGGAAGGTGCCTGTTGGTCCTGTTATCTGTAAACAGAGAAGGACTGATAGGTGATGTGATGGTTGGAGGCAGTCTTGGGCACTGAGTTCATAAAATGATAGCTTTTGATTCTTGAAATATGGAAGAGGCAGAACTGCCACAGGCAGCAGAACTGTGACCCTGGAATTCCAGAGGGCAGACTTTGGCATGTTTAGGAAGCTGGGTGACAAAAGTCCCTTGGGAAGCAGCACTGAAGGACAAGGGAGTTGAGGAAGGCTGGACATTCTTTAAGAAAGAAACTGCAAAGGCACAGGAGCAGGATGGCCCCACATGCTGAAAGACAAGTCACTGGGGAGAAAGATGGACCTGACTGAACAGAGAGCTTTGACTGGAACTCAGGGGGAAAGAAGGAGAGCTTATGACCTTTGGAAGAAGAGACAGGTCATGCAGGAGGACTACAAAGATGTCGTGAGGTTATGCAGTGAGAAGATTTGAAGGACCAAAGCCAAGCTGGCTCTGGAACTTAAATCTGGCTGTTGCCATGAAAGACAATAAAAATGTTTCTATAAATACATTAGCAACAAAGTGAAGTCTAAGGAGTATCTCCATTCCTTACTGTATGCAGAGGGAAGCACAGTGACAAAGGATGAGGAAAAGGCCAATGAACATAACACCTCCTCTGCCACAATCTTATACTAAAGAGCAGTTCTACGGGTACCTAGTCCCTGAGCTGGAAGACAGGGATGAGGAGGAGACTGAAACCACCATAATCCAAAGGAAGCAACCTGCTACACCACTTGGACACACTCAAGTCTATGGAGCCAGATGGGATCCACCCAAGGATAGCAAGGGAGCTGAGGGCAGTGCTCAGTGAGCCCTTTTCCATCATTCACTAGCAGCCATGGCTAACCAGGGAGGTCCCAGAAGATCCAGGAAACTGCAGGCCTGTCAGGCTGACCTCAGAGCTGGGAAAGGTCATGGAGCAGGTGATCTTGAGTGCCACAACCCAGCACATCCAGGACAACCAGGGAATCAGGCTCAGCCAGCACTGGTTGGTAAAAAGCAGGTCCTGCTTGACCAACCTGATCTCAGCCTATGACAAGATGACCGCTGGATGTGTCTACCTAGACTTTACCAAAGCCTTTGACACCATTTCCCACAGCATTCTCCTGGATAAACTGGCTGTTCATGGCTTGGATAGGCTCTTTGTTGGGTAAAAGACTGGCTGAGCAGCAAGGCCCAGACCCAGTGGTGGTAAATGGAGCTACATCCAGCTGGCAGCCAGTCACCACTGGTGCTCCCCAGGGCTCAGTATTGTCTCTGTTACCTGTTTAATATTGTTATCAGTGATTTGGATGAGGAGATTGAAGGCACCTTCAGTCAGTTTGCAGCGAACACAAAGCTGGGCAAGAGTGTTGATCTGCTGGAGGGCAGAAGGGCTCTGCAGAGGGATCTGGACAGGCTGGATCAGTGAACTGAGGTCAACGGTGGTCTGAGGTTCAACAAGGCAAAGTGCAAGATGCTGCACTTGGGTCACAACAACCCCTGCAACACTCTGGGCTGGAGGAAGAGTGGCTGGAAAACTGCCTGGAGGAAAGGGACCTGGGAGTGCTGAATATGACCCAGCCTGGGCCCAAGTGGCCAAGAAGACTGGTGACATCCTGGCTTGGATCCGCAATAGCATGGCCAGCAGGACCAGGGCAGTGATTGTTCCCTGAACTCAGTATTGGTGAATCTTGAGTCCTGTTTCCAGTTCTGGGCCCCTCACAAGAATGACACAGAGGTGCTGGAGTGTGTCCAGAAAAAAGGAACAGAGCTGGTGAAGGGTGTGGAGCAGAAGTCTTAGGAAGAGAAGCTGAGGGAACTGGGGGTGGTGTTTAGCCTGGAGAAAAGGAGGCTCACAGGAGACCTCATCACTCACTGCAACCAATGAGGTCGTAGCAAAGTGGGGGCCCATCTCATCCCCCACTGACAAGTGCTAGAGCTGAAGGAAATGGCCTCAAGTTAGGCCAGAGGAGCTTCAGATTGGATCTTAGGAAAGATTTCTTTACAGACAGGGTTATCAAGCATGAGAAGATGCTGCCCAGAGGAGTAACTGTGTCACCATCCCCAGAGGTATTTAAAAGTGTGTATGAGGCACTTAGGGACACAGTTTTGTGGTGGCTTTGGCAGTACTGGGTTAACAGTTGGACTGATGATCTTACAGGATTTTTTCAACCTATTCTTTGATTCTATGATTCTAAATCTATAATGCACTATTTTTGCTATTTTTTTATTTTTCATTTCTTGACTACATCTAATTCATCTGAAATGTAATTTTCCTAAGACTGACAAGGAAACTAAGATCTTGATTTTTCAGTTTTAAACTTAGATCACATGAGACATCTCACTATTTCTGACCCTACTGAAAACTAGAGTAGTAAAGCCTGTGGGAGAAAAGAGAAAATTAAAACAACATCAATTTTTCACAAAGAAAGTAGCCTAGAAGAAAAGCTGTCAGTCACAGATGACAAGAAGCCAGTTACAGCAGAAGCGTGAAATGTGAGCATCACTCTCTCACTACTTTCTGTTTATTTTAAATAACAGATGAACAGTCATTAATATTTACTGTATTTCAACTTAGTCAGATAACACAATATTCAGCCTGAAGTCAGATTAGGCAGCAGCTGGTTAGATGGATGTCATCTGTCAGGGGCTGTTCCTCTAAAAGCCACTAATACTGTCAGTGAAAATTACAGTCTACAAATCAAAAGAACGTTAAGTGTTTGAACTGAAACACGTATGAAATCAGACAGTTCCCACTGGATTTTCCCCATGTGCTATTACCTCCATGATCAATTCACACTTCAAGTGACAGAAATTGCTGAGAAAGCAAAACATTGCTTGCTTTCTATCTGAGAAGTATACTTCGAGCCAGGGGACATATTTTTAGACAATTAAAAATAATTTTCTTTCATTTTAGTCAAGAAATATTAAAGTCAAGCTGCTGTAAAGCAAAATGCTCACTCACTCCTGTACGGGACAACAGGGGGCAAAACTTTTTTGCTATTACAAAAGTGATAACATCTTAGCTGGAAATGAGATAAAATCCTTTTCCATTCGGAAATTCTGTAACATTAAAATACAACTTCTTCTAATAGTATTAAAATGAAAACAAAGTTTTCACTCAGAACTTCAGCGACTGTTTAAAATACATGTCAAAATATTGCCTATACAGCACAAAAAACTCCCAGAATTTTTATACCATGCAAGGATCACCATTCCACAAAAACAGTGGCATAGCACTTAAAACATACTTTTAAGTACAGGTACTGAAGGGGACTAAAGGGTACTAAAACACTAATTTTCTGTTAGTTAACTGTTTCTGCTAAAGTGCTGAGAATATGAGCATTTTGAAATGGAGTGTTATGATATATATATATCCAGAAACTTTTTTTTTCTTTTTTTCTGGTCCCATCTACTTTGTATTTGGCAGGCTTTTCCCCCTTAACTGGAACAAAATGGCTAAACCTAGAAAGTATTATTGCAGCTGACAACAGTTTCTTTTGAAATGCACCATTCCTATTTTGAGGATATAATGCTGCAATGCTGCACAATAAGCAGCAAAAAAAAACCACATGCATGCTGCTTCTTGCTAATCAGGGAATGCCACCAAGAATTTTAAATTAATAATCAGTGTGCAGCGGTACTGGCTGTGTGCCAGCAGGATGCTGAGTTTGTACAGAAGGGTGGGCAGATCCCCACTGGGCAGCACTTGGAAGGCAAGGCAGGAGTGTACCCTCGTGACGAAGGCAGCTCCTGCAGAGCAGGTTGGGACAGCAGCAGTGTAACTGGAACGTCCTGTCACAGCCACCAGCACAGTGGAGGCTGGACCACAGGATCTGCAAGGAGATGCCAAGAAAGCTGGGCTTAATCAGTTTAAAGAGGAAGCTAAAAGAGAAGATAGTTGCTGTCCTCTGTGACTTAATGGGTGGGAAGAAAGAAAACAGAGCTGGGATCTTCTGCAAGGTGACCCAGAAGTGGGAGGAGATGCAACAGTCACATTAATTGCAACACCAGGAAGTCAGATGAGGCTTTAGAAACAATTTTTCACATTGTCAGCAAACACTGAAACAGGTGCACAGAGAGGCTGTGCAATCTACAGCCTTGGAGATGCTCAGATCCAGATCACACAGGACCTGTCTGCAGCAAGGGGTTGGACTTGATGCCTCCAGAGGTCCCTTCCAGCCTCAACCCCGTAGTTCTGTGACTCTGTTTTGTCTCTTACTCTCCTCAGTGCCTACATTGCAACAGCAGATCAAAAGCATTCAACCAAGGCAGGGTGAGTATTTGCAGCTGGGAGAAGTTTGGTGAATACACCCAGAAGCCACCAGCTCAGCACACTGCATTCGGCCAAACCTAACCCAGCACTCTGTGGGACACCACCAGTCCTCTGTGGGCACAAGCAAGAACAAGGACTTGCCTTCCCTGGCACCTCCTCTCTCAGCATGGGTAACACGAGCACTGCCAAACAGAATGGCAAACTGGCCATTGTGCTCCCTTGGCTAGCAGGGCTGGAGCCCTGAATGCCTTTTTCACCCAGCTTTGCTAAGGGACATTCATTCTCTCCTGCAATGTCCAGAGCTCTGCTGACAGCAAAGCTGCTCCCAGCACCAGACTGCTCCTTGCAGCAGAGGCCATTGTAGTTCCCCTTCTCCTACGACCTGTCCTTTTTTTCTGGCAGAGTTATCAGCACACTGACCCCACAACTACAATTCCCAGTGCTGAAGCCAGGGAGAGATGGGAAGCACAGCCATGGCCAGGGAAGGTGGGAGGTCACACTCATCTGCAGCACCACCACAGTCCTAGATCAGCTAAAATCTGCCACAAAGCCACACTTTCAGGAACCAAAAAGCGTGGTTAATCATGTTAGCTTTTACATGTGCTATGACAACAATTACTCAAACAGAATTAAAAATAATAGCTCAATTTAGATCAGATTAACCTCTGAATTGTCAGTTTAGTATTTTGCTTGCATTAAAGAAATCACCAACTATATTTGAAAACCTCCTGGCAACATGGTGTTATTTTAAGACCACAACAAAATATTCCTTGAGATGGTATGCAATACCATAATAACTTCCAGGACAAAGCACCAAGAGAAGGAATCCATGACTCTGGAAGAGGACAACTTCTCTCTCAGTGCACTGGAAATCAGTAGCAAGGAGAGTACTAACCAACACCACCACAGCAAATGCCATCAAGGCACAATGATTTACACTGCTCTAGGGAGCACTCCAATACACACATCTACCACAATCTCCATGAACAAGCCTCAGTAAGAAAAGGAAAACATGACTTCAAGCCTCACCATGGCCAAACCTCTCACTATCATTCCACACTGCTTCGATTTTATTCTGTTTAACTGAAGGTGAGCCTACTTCAGCAACTACAACCCACCTCACCCTGCTGCGACCACAGCTTCAATAGTAACAGCCAACCACTCTGGTTAACAGCTTGCCAGGCTCCACAGGGAATGAGTTTTGCTCAGCCAACTTTCTACTAACAACCCAGCTGCCAGAGGAACCTACACACTCTTATCTCCCAGTGCTCTGTTACACATATCACATGCTTTTCCTCTTTACACGCTTGTCTGGTTTCATTAAAAAAAAAATAGGATCAGATTTTCACAACAAATCCTCAGGCTCACACTTAAAGCTGATTTCCCTCTCCCCAAAGAAGGCATTTGAGATTCCCCAGAGAATTCAAAACAAACTCTTGCAAAAGATAGGAAGAACATCACTAGATGAAAAGTAATCATAGATCATGGTTTTCAAAAATAACATTGTAAAATTAAATGAGATTAATCAATTTTTCTTTACTACTTAATTATCTTTAGTGATTACAAACCATTTGCTGATAGCTGGTGCTATGGCTTTTTGCTCACCAGACCTGTCACACACCAATAGTCCTGGTCCTGGCACATCTACTACATATTGATGTGAAAAACCATTACACTTTTGGGCAACCCTGTTCCCTCACATCACCAACCTTCCCAGTGCCATTTTTCCACTCATTGTTTCTTTCTAATAAGACAGCAGAAAGGGTAACTCATAGGCCTTTGCCTGCTCTCAGATGCTCATAACAAGGCATCTGGACCACTTCTGTTAATTGAGTCATATTTAAACACAAGGACTGGAAGATTTTCTAACAACACCCTCTTTGTATGCATTGCCTTGCATCTGGGATAGCAGGCAGTGAACCCCATATGGTGCAGGAATTATAGAGCTTAAAAGAAAAGGGGAAAAAAGTTTGTCATCTCAATTCTGTAGCATTCCATGGAAGAAAAATAGGAATATCAGTGACTAAACCACAAATCTGCAGTCTATGCAAGCCTTGTATGAGCATGGAACTTTGCCAGGTTCCAAAATGCTGTGTGCAACACATAAGCAGTTATCAGGAAAACAGTTTCAGATCTTAATTAATCCACTGAGGCTCCAGCCCATGTCCCAGTAATCAGTCAGCTGGTGATGAAAAGAGAAACAAGACTTGGGAGGCTCTCACAAAACAGCTAAAAATAAAACTGGATCTATTTTTTATGGTCCCCCGCACATACGGATTTTGATCTCCAATTTTTACTTATTTACACTTTATACTTCATGCAACTGACGTTGTTCTTCATTCAAAACACAACAAGAGACAACTACTTCTCTTAAAACTGTCAAATATTTTATGCATTATGTTGTGTAATACTTGCACACCTAAGAAGACCAGCCTAGATGTTTCTGGAATGTGATTTCTATCCAGATCAACCAATATGACAATATCAGCAGCCAGTGAATGTAATTACCAGATTTTCTACCTCAGAACAGATAAGCCTAGGGAAAACAACATAATAAAAAAGTGATCTGTACTAATAAATAATTTGATGGGAAGATTATCTTGAAAGAGGTTCATTGCTACCTCAGATAGGATATTTGATTATTGCTTGATGATTTTCCATTTCTAGTAAGTTAGCTAAGCTAACAAAAATCCCATAGAAGAGCAAGAGAAACGCAGCAATTTGCCTTAACATTTTCTTACATCACTGTAATTCAGAAAATGAAAAAAATGTTTCTTTAAAAATCTTCTCAGATTCTTATTACTATTTTACCAGTAATTAAATAGTTTTCATTAGAGCGGAGGTCAAAATGAAATTTTACCACAAAAAATAAAATTAAGAAATTAAACTGCAAAAAAGGGAGGTCAATGATACTAAGGCCAAGGAAGCAGAAAAAGATTTTGCAACATGCTGTGATTTTGAGAGACTTTGATTGATATCAATCTACCAAAACATTTAAAAAATAATTTTGGCTTGCCTGCCTGTATAAGCAGAAGCAGAGTATTGTTCCTCCAGGGAACCACCCATGTAAAACCACATATATTGTGAGCAGCAAAGTCTCCTATTGTCTCCTAAAACAGCAAAGACCAAAGCACAGCTTTAAATATTCTCAGATGTCAAACATCTATTAGAAAAATGTTTGTAAAAAAATTAGAAAGAAACTCAATCAACAAAGAAAAGCAATTTTTAAGTAACATTTCTCCTGGTGCTGTAAGTGAACATCTGCTCACTCAGCAACCCAGGCCTGGAAGGAGTCTGTGTGCCCACCAGTGACACTGAGCACAGTTAGTTCTGGCTGCTTGAAAACTGATCAGATCCTGGTAACTTCAAACCCATAATTTTTAAAGTCCAACAGTAACAAATGCAGTTGTGCTTTGTGTTCAACTGCATTTCCAATACACACAGAAGTGGCTGCCCCTGTGGGAAGGGGGGAGGGCAGGGAGGAGGTAAGAATGGTTCTGTCTCACTTAATTATAATGATCTGAAGATTGAAACAAGACCAAGCCTGTAGGAAAAATTAACTGTTCTTACACTTACTGGAGCATTTAGAAGAGAAAAAAATACGTTCTTGAGTCAGAAAAGCCCTTATTTAGATCTTTCCAATACACAAAAGTTATCAAAATGGACCTTTGTCTAGAGTGCTTCATTTCAGATATATCACCCACTAACATGTTGTAACCAAGCCAAAGTAGTAAAAGTCTCTTAAAATTACTCCCATAATTCTGCATCTATGAATACTGGAGTTCAGACACACATCTCTGTAAGAATTTTTAGCAAAGCACTTTTTCTGGAAGTGACACCATAAAAGATTTAGCTAAAGCAGATGATGCCTTTTTATTTTTAATAAAATCAGAATTTAGAAGATTAAATAATGAAACCAGCAAGACTACACATTCAGAACTTGTTCAAGCAACAGCCTGAATTCAGTAATTGAGCGTATTTTTCATTAACCACTAGAGGTCACACAGTAACCATGGCAAACATCCAAAAAATGAGTGGAGTCAAGAACCTTATGGTCTGTTAAATCAAAATACACAGGTACTCACTGATTTGCACCCACAAATAAAATTCTGAAATTAATGTGAGTAGCCTAGTTCCCCAAAAGATTCAATGAACTTGAATGTTCACAGATGTCATTTAGTATTTTACATTTTCATAAAATTGAGATTTATTATTTTTACTTTTAAAAAACACATCAAATAATGGGTAGGAGTGCAGCAGGATTGTCAGAGCTTGCAGCACTTTTGAAGGTTTTTCTGATTTCTTCAAGTCTTTCCTCATTTGAACTTCTGGAACTTCAATTCAAGAAAAACAGCTTCAGCTATGCCTATAATTAACACTACAGAATCCCAATAAGCTGGAATGTTCTACTATTTTACTAGTGAATTTCTTGCTATTTAAATAGACATTTTAACATTCCAAGAACAAGAGAAATAGTAATAAAACCAAATATGATCCCACACATATAAGATACATTGTATTTTTAATCTTATACCAAAATTTACACGGGACACAATAACTGACATTCTCTTACATCTGAATGGATATATGCCCTCAAAACTTTAGATGCAGTTGGAATGGTCAGGGTCTGAAAACTACTTGCTTGCAAGAAATTCACTTTAGTGCTACTGAAAATCTAGTCTATTTCAAAACTTTTGAAGAAACACTATTTGCAAAGTGTTAAAGTGCTTTATGTTGTACGCAGCTAATTAAAAATTCCCTGTGAAGTTCATTTAAACCTTTCAAGAAGGTGCACACAAGTGCAGAGTAAGAGATGGATCAGAGTCAGTGATCCTGTACTCCTTCCATGTCAGATTAAATTTTAGGGATCAGTATACAAAGATACTTTGACTGACTCACTTTTTATTCCCTTTACGACAGTTCACGCTGCATCTTCTCTTTGGAGAAATTTCATTTAATTAGATCCCAACAACAAAATATAAAGAAAGACCTGTGCATGAAAGTCTTTTACTACAGCAGAGCAGCACTGCCAAGGCACTAAACTGCCCTCTAACCCAAGAACTGGTCCCACCAGAACAGGTGCTTCTGTTGACTTGCATTACCTGTTCTGGAATAAGTAAGATATTTCACTCCCTAAAGCTCTCAGTCTGGTACATTTCAACATTAAAAAAAAATAACAACAATGAAGAGCAGTGGAACAGCTGTAATCTGAATAATAATTTCAAAAGTTTCAGCACCCGTCATGTTTTTCAGCACAACAAACAACACTACCAAAGCTCATAGGACAATTCTTGCACTACAGGAGCAATTCCTTGAGACAAAACAGAAATCATAAATCACGTCTTAAAAGCAGAAAATATGCAGACTTTTCTCAACATAAAATTAAAACCATAAATCCATCTAGCTCTTAAGAAATATTACAGGAAAAAATACAACTTTAGTTGCACACAAGCTTGTATGCTCACACATACCTACAGACACACACATTTTAAGTCAGCAGAGATTCCTTACTGCTTCATAGTAACACAGCCAGATTTACAAACTCCACAAAAATTTAGAAGGCAAGAATTTTTTCTGAGGAATATCCAAATACAAACCTGCTTTTTCTGTGCCTGCCTTTTCTGAGCACCCAATGTAGCAGACTTAAAGCTAAGAGACTTGGACTGTCTCCTAACTTTCACTGAATCTCTCCGGCGATCATATGAAAAAGACGACGACTTCTTTGTAATTTTCCTCTTAGGTGTGTCTGCCATTTCATCCAAAGTATGGTTACATTCAAGTAAAAAGCATCCCAAGAAAGTAAAAACTCAGTATCATCAAGCTCCCACCAAGCTTGTATGAAACAGTCTTCAATCTACAGGAAATCTAGCAGCCTGTAAGGAATGGAGCCCACTGAAGAACAGTTTCAGTTCTTCCAACAGGTTGTAAAAAATGAAACAATCCAATGGTCCTGCAATGCTGAATGTCACTGAAGAGCAGGCAGAACTCCTTCTTGCTGTTTAAACTCAGACAGGCTTCAGCAGTGATGCTAATCTGAAAACGTAGTGACTATCCTGCTGAGCACGCTAAAGGTGAACGGGAGGTAGCTCCCTGCACACCAACTGGGTGTGGAAGTACACCAACAGGGTGTGGGGATGAAGCAGAAGACTTTGGGTTCAAAGCACCTTCTTAACTCCTTCCTCTCTGGGCTACTGCTGGGAAGTCAACTGAAAAGTCAGACTGGGGAAAGCTCCTCAGAAAAAAACCAGCACTACTTTCCTGTCTTTGGATCCAAGGCCCTTTCTGAAGAAACCTTCAGCATGCAGTAGCCACCCCATTAAATGCATTAGGGGGCCTATTTTAATCTAATTTAAATATTCTGTGCTCTCTCCTTGTCAGTAAGACTATTCACACTACAAACCTAGGAGATACTTCAACTTCTAAGTCAACTAGAAAATAAAGTACCTGACTCTGAACCTTACTGTCCTTCCTTGGAAATAACTATGGAGTTATACCGGTCTCTTAAGACCTGTTGGTATCAATGGATAAGAGGGTAATGAATTCTCATCCCAGTGACAGTGTGGGAATCTTATCAGACAGCTGAGATTGCAGCTTTTGTACCAGGACTGTGTTTAGGTAGGAATGTCTCTCTTGCATAAGGTATTAGTCAAGGAACTCTACAAGGGTGTAGAGCCCTGAGAGTTGCTGCTACTGATTCCCATTAAACAAAACACATCCAAAGGGCCAAGCTCTACAAACCATTTAATCCATGCTGAAAGACAAGGACAAAAAACTACCTTTTGACAAACTTAGGCACTGACCAGGGTCTTTTCCAGAAACTCTTCCTTATTTTATTCATGATGCTACTTCACGTACAAAACAACTATGAATAATTTATAGTTGCAGGATTATCCATTACTGTAATTAAGCTCTAATATGGGTCAGTCCTCTGGTGTATGAGTCTCACTACCTCTGTTAGGAAATATCTGTGAAGCTGGAACAGCATTTCTTTTAAGACCTGCTGATATCAAGGAATAAGTAAGTAGTATTAATGAATCCCCATAACCAACCTTTCCTGCAACTTCTTCCTTTGTTGTAGGATGAATAATCTACCTCTAGTACACAGTGATGTTGCTAAAATTAAGCAAAAGCTATCAGAATGTTAAGTATTTATTAGCCATAATGGCCTAATTCTAGATTCACTGCACATTTTGTGGAGATTTACACTGTGAAAGATTAGAAAGCACAGCTCCATATTATCTACAACTATATCTAACCAGTGAATCTGTAATTATTACAAGATATAGAAAAAATCCATTATTAAATATTTTTAGTACTAAGTCTCTCTTAATTGTGATGTGTTTATAATACTGTAGCAGTCATTATCTGTAGCCACATAATGACCTTCAATGTTACTAATATTTGACACTGAGACCATGATCCCTTCATTAGTCTGTGGTTTTCACCAAAGTCTAGATTAAAGAAACTTTTTCTCACAAACTGAATCCTACTTAAATTACCAGTTTCTGTGATTTACAAGCATGACCTTTTTGAAGAGTTAAAATAAGCAGAGAATTCAGTAGTATGTGCTTGCAAATGACATCTCAAGAAAAAACATAGCCTCCAGAACTTTGTGAAGTATCTATGACATTTGATAAACATCACAGATATTCTGATTAAAATTAAGGTCAAGAAAAGTTAGAAAACCTTTTGCAGACAGCTACTCTTATGACAGTTCCAATTGATACCCCAGAGCTTGCACTGAAAAAACAAAGACCACTTCTCAATACCACCTCTGATTCTACAGCCATGTATAGTTTGCTTCTGACAACATCTTTTCAAGGCTGAGATCCTGGTCCATTTAGACACTGCTGGTGGAGGATGTTAATCTGTACCTGGAGTCAGTGTTGGCATTTGCTCTGTGCTTTTTGCCGTGTCTACAAAATCATTTTTGGTTGCTTGGTTTGGTGCTGGAGGAAGCAGAGGGCTCATCAGCAGCACACACAGCAGAGAGATCCTACCACCCCATGCTGCACCACAGAGACCACTCCAGCAGCTCCATAGGCACCACTGAAAAACAAGGTCTCAGCCCAGTCATGTTCCCATTCTTCTTCTTCCTTCATACCTCAACTACTCCCAACTGCAAAGTCCTCTCCCTTTCCTCCTCACCTTGCCAGGTCCTTTGGGGAATTTACAATATTCATGAAATAGCAGAAAAATACTCAGTTTTGCAAGGAAGAGTCTTCTGCCGCTTGAGTGAACAAATCTGCCAGAGTTCTTATGAGCCAAGCAGCAGCACTGGGATGAAAACACTGGGCAAGAGACAGAGACAGGGCAAACTGCTGGAAGCCTTCTGAGACCTGGTTATGTGCCTTGCACATAAGCCACTGTGTCCAGAGATATATTACAAAATCAGAAACATTCTCCCAAACTAAGAGCAAGCTCAGAACTCATTAGTTTCTGTATTCAGTTAAAGCAGTATCTCTCCTAAAGCACATCACCTTTGCCAAAATGATATTACATCCACCATGTAATTGTCTACTCCCTGGATGCTTCTGCAACTCTTCGTGAGCAGCATTCACCATCCATGTGTGGTTTCCCACACAATAATGGAATTTGTCACTCCAGTATTCAAATCTTCCTTCTCTTCTTTCAGAACAATTGCAAACATATTGAACAATACATGCTCTATTTTCCATCTTCAAGCCAGTTACACATCCATAAAACTCTTCCTCTTATTCTATGCCAAGTCTGTGGTGTTTTTGACTGTGCTAACCCAGTCACTGTTGCTCAGGTCTGTCTTTCTGCTGAGAAAACAGGCATAATACTGTGAAATATTACTTTCTTGACAATACTGTCAAGATCTTCCCCAGTATATCATATTCATGCATGAGCCTGCTATTCCTCAGAGAGCAGTTTTTACCAAAAAATTCAATTTTCAGAAGTCAGATTTACCTGCAGCTCTTCAGATCTCCCTGGAAACTGATTTATGGATTTACAAATGTCAGTCCTCTCCTACATGAGAGTTCTTAGTGCAAAAATACAACTGTTTCAGTATTACAGGAAAGGAATTGCAATATTGCAATTTTTCTCAAAAATACACAGCAAATCATGAATGAAAATGCTGTCACCACATAGCTAGGAAAAACTAAGTGATGATGAGATCAACAATTTGAAGAACAGTGCTGAAAGAGGTAAAAATTAAGGACAACACTTAGGAGACAACTTTAGTTACATCTAATATCTCTTATGGATTGAAAAATGCATATTCCACTATTCATGATTTATGACCTTTATTTCCTCACTTCTCTGGATATATGACTATAGTCTCATCCACGAACACTGTGAAATTAAACTTTAGTTGGCTATTAGAAATATTACAAGCATTTAAATACCATTCTTTGACTGAAGATAATATTTATATTTTGAGTATGTTACTTTCAAATCTGTTTTTATTAAATAGCAGCTGGGAATAAAGGCTGTGTAAATACTTTGAATTTCTACTTTAAATTCATCAGCAAGACAGACCTAAAAATCATCATGTGGCCATGCCAGCATTGAGTCAATAGTGTTAATGCAAAAACACCTGGTTTAAATGGACACATTCTGGTTTTACCAATTTTTCAGAATTTCAGTAATACAAAATGTCAATCTCTAAAAGCATAATTAAAACATAAACCACTGCCAAACAGCAGATGCCATCAAGAGCCCATTGTTCAAAAACTGAAGTTGTTTAACAGAAAATAATCATGGGGTTTTTATATGACAGGTTTCTTTCCCAGTATCAATACTTTCCCAAGCTCAGTGGCTCAAGCAGTTATTTTAAGCTGTTACAAGAAAAGAATGCCTTATGCTCAAAATGTCTTTTGCCAAGTCACTTGTGAGTAACAACAAATTGTTTCAAGGTCATCTCTGTTTTCCTGGGATACTGGGAATGAAGACACAGAACAAGAAGAGAGAAGCTGCACAGTGTGGAGAAGATAATCATGGCTATAGTTGAAAATTAATTTGATAGAAAGGTTCTGAGGGGAAAAAGGGTATACCAATCATGGTATGGTAAGTACTGCAAATCATATTTCTGAGCAATTTTTTGGGGCATTTTAAGGTTTTGCAGTCAGATTTGCTGCATGGGACCTGGAGAACTTGTTTCTTCA
Organism: Geospiza fortis; assembly: GCF_000277835.1. NCBI lineage: Eukaryota > Metazoa > Chordata > Aves > Passeriformes > Thraupidae > Geospiza > Geospiza fortis. The sequence goes on from NW_005054360.1 coordinate 4,361,130, forward strand.
TTCAATCCAGGTTGTTAATCTGTTAATGGCAGAAACAAGAAGCACAAAGAGTTATTATTCTCTACTCATGATTTTAGGGTTGTATTCTTAACTTGCAGAATCAAAGAGAAATCACATGTAAATTCTGCTGCATGTTTGCTTAAATGAGGCAGAGACACACAGAATTTAGAATAAACAACACTACTTTGAGTATTCTGATTATGTAATGATGGAAATCTAAAGATAACACAACTTTAACTGCACAGCTTTCATTGACTTCAAAAGCTCTTGAAGATTTTTGAGTGAATGAACAGGCACAGGGTTACCAAAATCTCATTCCTTCTAACAGATTCCTGCTATCACAGGCCTACCCTGAATTTACTACAAAAATGGGGTCTTGCATAACTGGCCCAAAAAATAAGAGTGAGAAAGCAAGAATCAATAGCAGCAGGATACTGTAATCACAGCCCTTCAGTCCCTAGCTAGCCTTTAACCTTAACATTATAATGCGTTTGCTCAAAATAGCCTTATTTCTGTGTAGGCTCCCAGTTAACATTTGTTACAAACAAAATACAGTCATCCTTTCCAAACCACATTTTGTGTATCACATGCCTCTCTAACTCAAGAGAGCTTTCCAAGAGGAAGTAAACAAAACAACAGTATTATTTAGAATTGACCATCTGTTTTAACACAAAACCCAAAAGTTCATTTCCTTTCCACTACACTGGGAAAAGGTCCTAATATGCCTTCACATTATGTGAAGAAGCTGCCCAATGACTTTTTCCCACTACAAGTCTTCACATTTCAAGCAAGCAGGCACTAACTTCATAATAATATTAACAGAATCTCTGTAGGTCTCTTAAAAGCAGATGCAAATGAAGCACAATTGATTTCACTGAATTTCAGCTGCAGTTTGCTTACTTAACACAGTTAACTATAGTTCACGACTGTTTACAAATTCCATTTCAACACAGATCCATGAAATTAATCTCCATCCCATTCTCACCAGAAGTATTCCACTCAAACCAACAACTTGTGTGTCTTTCTGGGAGGTTCAAAGTTTGTCTAAGCAGCACTAAGCACCAACATCACCTTGAACTTCCAGTGACCTGGGCCAGACAGAGCAGCACACACACACAAACACTGTGGGAAGCAGGAGACTCCACTCCAGACCAAACCATATTCCTCTGGTTTTTATCACTGCACACAGTGGGTGTAAGCATGAATTGTGCAGGGTGAAGAGCTGACTGAATATTTGAAAATGTTAAGTTAAGCAAAGAAGGTCCATGCCTGCCTTAGTTTAGAGAAATAAAGCCAGGTTGTAAATCTGAGCATATACCAAATTACTGTGGTTATTTTTAAGAACCAGTGTTGAATTTAGCAGTGATAAAGGAATTTATAAGATGCCAAGGCCTTTAGGATTTACATGCTGTTAATCCCACATTAACTTCACAAAAATAAGTATATTGGAGCAAACAAATTTAGGAATAATTGACATTAGGTTCACACCTACATTGTTTCAAAGTAGCTCTATTTGCCCAGCTAACAGGCACTGGTTGTGATGATCAAAGGCAGATCCTTGTTCTCTCAGGAAGAAAAAACTCTGATTTCTCAGCAATATAGCTACACCAAACACAGACATCTTGATCTCTAAAGCTTCCCACTGAGCAACAGTCTGAGCATTTCTATTCATTAAAAATTACATATAATTGCAAACAAATTATTTTTTCAAGTTGTTCAAAATATAAATTACTATTTCACTGAGAATTCAAATGGGAGCAAGTTACATTCATACACATACTTTGGGTTTGTTGGTTGTTGTTTTTTTTTTAATGAGATTACACCACGGTTTTCTCAACATTTTTTCATTGATAAACAAGGGTCTGTGAGATCTCAAAATAAGAACTTCCATATTACATCCAAAGTATAAGAATTACCCAAAGTGTCTACATGCCTCAGTCTAGCTGAAGAAAACACAGTTAAAAATGGTTTTGTTGGGTTTTTTGCTGCTGAGAATGTCTGCCTACTAAAAACTGAACTGAGGTCATCAAGTATGCTATCATCAAGTTGGAAACTTATCAAGATGACATATGCTTTTTGAGAGTCTTCATGGAGAGGGCTACTCTTGCAAGTTACAGAAATCCAAACAAAACAGGTTATTAACCTATCTTTGAAACATTGGTCTAATCACTACACACACAAGAAACCTGTATTTTTAAAATAATGGAAGTAGGTTACACAGCTGACTAAATGCCAGCTGAAAATAAGATCTTGTTTCCTGTAGCCAAATATTTTTCACAAACAGTAACAAGTCAGTCCATTTGTATTCAGGTATACACAGAGATATAAATGTAAAAAACATTTCTGTTTCCATATTTGAAAACTATCCATATTTCCATAGTAAAACCTGGAAAAAATACATTTCAATAAATATTAACAAGTTTTCTAAAAAAATATTCAAATGAGCATTTATTTTTTTTATTATAATGTTATTACCTTTAACTGCATTAACCAAGCAACTTAACACACAGTGATATGTGTAATATAAATGCCCAATCTTATGCTGGCTAAGTTAGAGTGCTTTATGCACTTCCTCAATGAACTAAGTTAAAGGGCTTAAGTAAAGCTATTTCAGAAACAAACAAAGGAACAAACAGCTTAGCAAAATCAGTTTTTCCATGTAGTTTGTTCCATGTTTTACTCCTTTTTTTTTTAAGGAGGAACAACACTGAGCATCACAAATTATTCCAGAAAGCAACTGAAAGGGCTAACCCTTACTCATCCATTCTGTTTTAGTAAGTGACAAGAGAATTACAAACTATAGGGACAGAAGAAGCTAAATAAAGTCACCCTAGCATGCTGCATTTTAATGTGAAGGACGCCATCAAAGATACTTCTCTCATTCCATTCAGAACAGCTGCTCTAAGGGTCTTTGTATTTGTTATAGGACAAAACATTTTCTCCATGGAGACAGTGGAATAGGAGTAAATATATTCTTCACACCACTTAAGTGTTTTATTTTACTATGGCAGTTGACTATACAGAGCAATAAATCTATCAAGAGGACAAGTGGTCCTTTGCTGCTCTGTATTCAGTATTGTGCTGATATGACACTGCACAATTACAGCATAAAGCACCACCAAAGACAAAAATTACATTTATCACTGATCCTTAAGTCTAAAGAACCATGGTAAGAGCAAACTGATTTTCAAAAATACAGATGTCACGTAGTAAGTAACACAACAAACTTCTCTTCAAGAATGTAAGGAAGTTCCTTATGAAAATGAACACTAAAACACTAAGTGTTCAGTTTTCCAATATCCTAGTTTTTGTCCCAATTTTTAAAAAAAAGAGACATATAGGAAAATGTTTGATTTTAAGCACAGCTAATCCTACAGACTTCAGTAATAATTTAATTACATGTTTAGACACCATCTGTTTAAATGCCTTTTTACAAAGTATGCTTAAGTGTACAGATAAGATACAAAATATCCCTAACTGGAGATCTATTCCAAACCTGGCATTAAATGAGAAGTGTATTAGTGTATAGCAACACAAAACCAGTTGATACACTTGCTATGGAGGTAAAGTAACAACACAAAACTAAAGGAAGCCAGGAAGGTCAGCTGTAAAAACACACCACAGGAAACAAAAAACCAATGACTAATGACCAAAATACGTGAAAAGACCCAAACTTGAAGGTCAAGTGAGAATGACTAATTCAAGGATATAAACCAGGATAGCACAGTGCATGTTTATATTGCACCTTCCTAATCAATGCTGCAAGGTCCTTTAAAAAAATGAAATTTAACTCGTAGGTGCCATCAGTAGAGATGAGCTTGGCAAATGCAGAGATAAATATTACTAATTGCTAAGTATCTTGTCCATCTATACACAAAAACAATATTGTAATAATGACTTTGCTTGCTTCAATTGCAATCAGTTTTTCAGCTATTAGTCACGCACATAAAAACACCCACAGAGTTTCACTGTGAGGAATTACCCCACTTGAAGGCAGCAAGGCAAGGTAAGAGCCAAAGAATAAGGTCTTGAAGTCACCAGAATTCAAACTTCTGAGGGGAAGAGCACATGAGGAGCTAAGAAGTGCATTATCCAAGTAAGTCTCTGTGTGTGTATATATATATAAATATTTATATTTAGTGACAACTTGCACCAGCCTCCTCAAGGCCTGTAAGCAAAAGCTAAACTAATCACACAGCTGAGCACTTCACTATGAGATAACCAGCTAGAGGTTTTAATTAGCTTTTCATGAAATCTTATCTGGGCACTATTTTTATGGAAGAAATTCCTGAAAACTCAGCACTGTTACTCTATACAGCTTGAGTAATCCCAGCATTTCAGACAGTGAGGAGTCTTCATGTCCCAAGACTCCTCACATAATTTTTCTTTCTAAAGTCCTGGTTGAAATAACCATGTCAATTAAGTTTCGTCACAAGAAATAACTACAGGCAAAGTATGTATTTCTGAAAAATTAGCCTAAGAGTCATCATTTGGCCACTTTTCAAGGAGCCTTGACAGTGCCTGTTCTAACAGACGCAATTAAAGATACTGTCTGTGCAAGAGTGTGGTCCTGAAACATGCTTCCAGACTGAAGTCTGTATCAGGCTCAGATGCTTTCAAGAGCTTCAGCTTTCTAGAGAAAAGTACCATATTTACATGACTTCACAGTTTGCCACAGTGTTTCTTACCCACATTTTTTTGAACAAGTAATTCAAAGATACTTGTACCTATAACTTCAACAAATAGCCAATAAACAAAAGGCCTCTTAGTTGACTGTGATCTAAATCACTACTTAAAAAAGAATAAAAGCACTCAAGGCTCAGCAGTGTGCAATTACTGTCTCAAGTTCTCTGTAACTAGCAATTCCTCCAAAAACAATTTTTGGAAAAAAAAAAAAGCCAACACTCAATAGTTTAAAACCAGCAGGGTTTTTTGCACATATTTAACTGGTAACACAAAGCTACAATATCAACTTAGTTTTTGCACATTTATTTTCCACTGTTTGAGGTATTTTCATCCTTGCAACCTCCTTTTCCTATCTGAAATGTTAAAGAACCAGAAAGGATGCAAAGCCCATGATTTCAATTAAAAGAAAAACCCTGACAGTAACCAATTTCTCACATCTGTCAGGCAAACTACATAAAAAACATGTAAAATCTCTGTGTTGGCTCCCACTTTGGGACACATACAGGAAACACACACCACTGATGTTCTGATGTGCAGTTTGTGCCATGCTGCTTTTGTAGCCATGGGTACTTACACGGTCTTTGTCATCAGCTACGTCACAAAGAATGTCATCAAGATCCAAGATCCCACCATCCCCATGCTCCAGTCGATGGACTTGTATCCAGTAGTTTGGATCCTGCATAAAAGAAGAAAATAGTATCAGATTATCACATGCCAACAGGAAAATGTTATTCCACCATATAGTCAGCATCACAGTCCTGCAAATTCTTGACATCAAACATCTATTTAGGTCATATTTCTGTAAATAAATTTAAATTGAGATACCAAGCCCAAGTTCTTTATTCAAATTGCCTCAGACTAGATATGTAGTCTTCCCTCTTCTATCAGATCTGCATGAGTCACAATCCCATCACTGACACATAGGACTCTGACATATTCCAAATATTACTGCACATTACATTCCCAATATTCCTTCCATAAAAGGAAGAAAAATACATTGTCCACAAAATAAAGCATGCCAGACTGTGGTCAACAGGCACAAAAGGTTACATGCAGCTGTAAAAGATGTGAGGGTTTTACAGAACAGCTATAAAAGGCATAAACCAACATTTAAACGCCATCAAATCGCTTTCCACCTGTCCTTCACTAGAGGTGGTAAATGGAATATCTAAAACCTGTACTAAGAGCACTTTCACATTTGACATAAAAAAACATATATACACACAGATACATATACACATACACACACACACATATGCATACAAATGTGTGTGTGTGGCTTTGTGTTTATACAGGTGTCTATCAGTAACTGGGAGGACTGGCTTTACAGTCTTTATTACTACTTTTGATAGCAAAGAAAGCCATAGGGAGCAAGGCTGTGTCCACAAAGTGTCTCCAGCATATGACCCAAGTGCTGGTTAGTACTTGACATGCTATTCTTAAAGGATTTGTTTCCTAATGGGGGAAAGTTGCCCTGTAACCACCTGGCCTGATCATGCTCCATAATCCTGCTTCTCAAATACACCCCCCAACGCCCCAGGCTGTTGTTCAGTGTCTCACTGTAGAAGAGCTCCCTTGCTTTTCACTGAGAAGTCATGGCTGCACAAAGTTTCTGCTGGGAGGACCATCAAAATTGCATCCACTTGCAAAGTTCCTGACTTCCTAAAAATAGCAACTAGCATGAGTCTGTTTAGGTATGGTGTCTAGAAATGACAAAACAAACAAACAAAAATAATAAAAACATCACACCAAAGCCAAACCTGAACCGAACAAAAACCCACCCACACTAAAAATAGAAGTCATGAATAAATAAATAACCTCCACCCTAAAAGGCTTGAAAATATTTTGATTTCTCAAAGGTGGAACAGGATAAGAAATGGGACTACCAGAACTCCTTTAAATCCATATACGTATTTAAATCCTGACAGAACATGCTCCACAAAAGAACATAGATATTCATCTTAGCTTTAATATCCTAGAACTCTATTTGCAAATGATATATATGCATAGGTCAAATAATTTGGAGATATCTGGTACTATGAAACTTACTTCATTGTTTGTATAAGTACATCCTCCTTAAAAGCTGCCGTATGTCATCATCATTAGATGATCAGATTTCAGAACTTCATTTTACAGTCATTAGGCTAGCAATTCCATAAGTTAAATTACAGACTTTTTTCTCTGATTTCTTTAAGTATTAAATATCATTACCTTCCATTTCTTCTAAGCAAGTACTTATACAATTAACTGGATTTCTTGTATGTGGGTTTTCTCTAAACAGACTTACTGTTGTAGCATATTACAGGAGATAAGTTAGCATATTTTTTAAAAACAAATTTTTTAAAAGTAAAGATCTGGGAATATTTAAAAATTAATTACCTTATTCATACTGTCATGCATGTAGAGGTGCCTACATAGCCAGTTAATACACAAACCTGCTCTGTAAAAAAGGTACATAATGCAAACAACAAGGATAAACTTGTAAGTTTGAATACTCCACTAACACAGACAGGGTTGGACAAAGTCACCTGTGTGCACCAGAAATCTTTCAAGATTTCTTAGCAAACATGTTTGAAGGGAAGTCTTTGCAAACTCTGCTCTCAGATTAAAAAAAAAAAAAAATCCTTCCTCATCCTCCAGTCCATTAAAAAAAATCTCCTCTGCCTCTCATATCTACACCAAAGACTGAAACACATTTGGAAAGACCAAGATTTAGAAGACACAATCAAACAGCCAAGCTGTGAAGCACCTTGCACTCCTGAAGGACTTGACTCAGGTTTCCTCTGCTGAGATTCTCCATCTCAAAGCTAAGCTAGAACTGAACCATAGCCAGCCTTCACTGCAAAATCACAGACAGAAAACTTAGTTTGGGCTTTAAGAGCACCTGATCCCTCATATGTCACCCAATTCACCATTTTTGTTTGCAACAATTAATCTTCTTACTGAAGAATGGAAACATTAAAAACAGGTAACTGCAATACTGGCTCAGTGACCTGACTACATCCATCAAAACAAACAGCACCCAAGCTGAAACTACAACTTCAATATCCATGTATCCTTGTTTTTTGCTTGCTACCACAACTGTTTCCTACCTCCAAGGCAAATGTAAAAAACATTCACAACTACAGAATCAATAGCAGAAACACCCATTTCTAAATAACTATGGTGCTATTTCAGCATGCACAATCTACTTAAAAATAGCTTTGATATATAAGCTGCTTCTACTAATTACTTCCTTTAAAAGTTTCTCAATATTGCATAAGAAGTTTTAGATAGACTTCATTTTTACTGCATCACCTATTAGTACTGCCATAGCCTGAACTGCTCTGGTCGCTTTTCCTGTCAGACAAGGTCCTGATACAAAACAATACATGAGCAAGACCAGACAAGAAATATATAAAACTAGTTTGGCAAGAACTTACTCTGGCGGGATTTGGTAAGTAAATATGAAATAACAATGCAACTTTTCATTAAAGCCCACTCCAAACATCAGAACCGACTTCTCTTGGGGCCCTTTTACTCCATTAAAGGTTTTGCATAAATCAAGGATTTGGTGGGGGAGGACTGGAAGGGAAGAGAGGTCTAGGAGGGAAGGGAGTACTCACATCGTACAGAGATTAGTTACACTATACTGGGGGAAAAAAACAAACCAAAAAAAGAAGAAAACAACATTGAAACTAGTGATTTTACCAAGTTATTAAAAACCACAGCCATTTATGGTTCCAAGTTTTAGCAATTATTTCTATATATTATTCAACCAAACAACATGAAAAAAACCAAACTGCATACATGTTCACATTTAAATTCCCGTTCTGTGATCTAAAATGAACACAATGTTGTACTAGAGTCAGCTCATATGCACTGTCTGCTAAATATGAAAGAAAGTGAACCAGACTTGACACAGACTGGAATGTAAGTACTCCTACATGGATGTTACGCGTGCATCTGTATTCATGGCTTGGTCAAGCTGCATTTCTCAATCTCAGCCAGTAAACAGATATTCACAGCTCCCTATGTAATAGCAGTAGTACAGTCCTCAAACATTTTCTGAAGCAGTCAAATACACTGTTTTGGCTCAGACCAGTTCCTAAAGTGGAAATTTGCTATTTCCAGAGCTGACTGGAGTTGACGTAACTTTGTCTGTGGGGCAAAGTGGTCTGGTCACTCCTTCAGGACACCGGAACACCTTTGGCATCACCTTCTCTGGGTCGCAGAGAGGGGCTCTCAGGTGAGATGTCAAAAACAAGTGACTGCCACCACAATTTACCCACAGCAATCTGCTCAGGGCACCTGCAACAGGGTGCTTACACAAGTTAAAAGGAAAATGGTTTCTAGCTATTAAACAGGAAAAAAAAAAAAAAACTAAGTAAATCAAGTTTATAAAAGTCAAGTTTCTGTAAAAAAAAATAAAAAAAGGAAAAAAGCTACGAAAAAAAAATTTTTACATCTCCCACAAGTTTTTCAGGAAACCTGCTTCAGAGTTACCATTTAGTCAGACATGATGCTGTTGTTTCAAAATCTGAATTTGTATAGTAGAATCAGATTTTCATATTTCATTAATAAAACAAAGCTACATTTATATTCTTTCACTGCTATGACTGTGTAAAAGGGTACTGCACTCTCCAAATCTGCAATGCATTTAGACAGAAAAGCAAGTGGTGATAGAGAACTCATTAGCTTCACTGCTCCACCAATGTGTAAGTTAGCAAAGTACAATTATTTTGAAAAAGCTGCATAGATGCCTTTGTCACTAGCTCATGTAGAAGAACCAGCAAGTTCAGTTCATTGAATGAATACAAGGATAGAAGCAACGCTAAAGCTGATTTATAATATCTTCATTTAAATATTGCATCACTCAGCTCAAGTCTAAGCAAGTCAGATCTCCTGTTTCCTGTCTACACCCATTTAACTCTTCAACTTGATGATGATTATAAAGGTACTCATAATTTAAGCTCATGTGCACCACATTTTCTAATCCTCAGCAATGGAAGTTAAATATTTGCTAAGTGAACACCAGCACTGAGACTGGAAGCAAGAGCACACTACAAAGGCAGCAAGAATGCAGCCATTCACATTCTGTTTATTATACAAAATGACTTCCAAAAAGCACAAAGGAAAAACTGAAAAAACCATTCGTTTAAGTAGTATCATTCAGCATTCTGTAGCTAATAATTTCATGTTCCCACATAATGCGAACAAGGACCATATGTGGAAAACAATATCTAGAAATCAGAATGGAAATAGCAATGTGTTCTTATTAATGGCATAGGAAGATTTCTTATTCCTTTACATCTAAATACATGTTTTGGTTTTCATAAATGTACCCTTTCCAAAAATATATTTTTAACATTAAAAGTAACAGTAAATAAGATTATTCTTTAGAATACTTTGTCCCTATCTCACAAGAAGACAGCGCCAAACCTCTGAGAGGTAGCAATCTATTTAACAGAAAGTAGAAAATCAGGCTCCTAAAAGCCTGATGAACAATGCTTAGTGTTTACTAATTGTGCCCACTACTGTGATTTGATCTCACCTGTCACCAGCAGGATGTCCTGAAGCATCAGAAAAACGACATTAATCGCCTGGCTACAATTACATACTTGGAGCTGGCATGGCAGAGGAGTGTGTGTGTGTCATTTCTCATGTGCTGCTTGAAGCCCATGCAGGGAACACCCCTGAGGGAGGACACCAAGCTCTCCCCAAGAGGTCTTTGTACTTCCTAACTTTGCCCACATTTCCCAACTGTGTTTCCCTTCAGCTGGGTGCAGACCAGTTGCCACTACAATTTGTTACACATCTGGAAATCAAGTAAGACAGGTATTTTTCCCCCCACACTCCTGTATTTTCTGATTTGTTCTTGCCCAAATAGGAAATGTGTTTTTTACCACACAACACTCTTGAGAAATGGATTGGCTTTGCCAAGCTGAGCTCCCAGGGGCTATCCATTGCCTATCAAGACCCACTGAAATTATTTAAATTTAGATATAATTTATAGCTTTTTGCTTTAACACAGATCCTTGTATGATTTTTAAAAACCACTATCAGCTGGACAGTTGTGCACAGGTATTTCAGTGTAATTCTCAAAGGAAAACGGACTCGCCCACCAGGACAAAGGACTGAGAAGAAGCATATCCAAGTATGTAAATATAACTTCTCAATTATACATCAGGTGATAAAGGGAAAGTAAGTATATATTATTTGTTTCTGCTTAAAACCATCTGGAATTCAAGATTATAAGGCCATGTGTGTGGCTATCTTCACTGGATTGAGTTTTCTGAGAACAGATAAAGCCTTTGTGGCAAGAATACACACAGATAAAAACCAACTAAATCACCAGGCTGGGGTGTGTACTGGACGTGTCTGTTCAGCAGCATATGGCACTTGGGCATGTTAACACTGTCTGAAAGGAAACTATGGTTAATAAAAAACTAATATAACTGAAAATTTGCCAGTGAATTCATTCATTTCCCTGTCTAGCCCGGTGCTGCAGGCGGGAACCATCCAAACAAGCAGTCGGGTGCCAAAAGACAGCCATGAAGGCTTGCAATGTCAGCTGGCTTCCAGTTACCTTCCACAGCCTGAGAAGCCAGCAAGAACAAGTCCCTGGGTTTAAATTGCATCTCCATCCCATCATCTGTCTCCTTGAATTTCAGGCCCAAAGATCTGCAGCATAACACACACGAGCAGCAGTGAGAGAATCAGCTCCAAAGCTGACTGTGCTCTCTAAAGTACATGGATGCTGCAGCACGGACAGTGGCAATACTGGTACAACGTAAGTGCATTCACTGTCTTGGCAAAGGCACAAGCCACAAAAACACTTAGCATAAATGAAAACAGCCCTTCTAAAGGCTCAGAAAGCAACTGACACCTGTAGCAACTCTTAAGTTACCAGGTGATGAGTTGAAGGGACAGTTATCTTTTCCATTTCTGACCTCACTCCACCTGCAATCACACCCCTCACACAAATTTTAGAGCACGTTCACACACACTTGCCCAATATCCCATGAAATCAAGAAAAAAAGGGCTACAGAATACAACAGAAAACAGCTGAATGTTGTACAGCAGAAAATAAGCCTTATCCCTTTCATCTTTTTGATCCTTAACCTGTAAAACTGCCCTTTGTTCTGAAGAGGCACCACACTAAAGCTAATTTCTTGCTATTCTGTTTTACTGAGAAAGAGGAATACACATTCAGGCAGGTGACACTTCATGCTGTAACAAGAGAGCTTGGTCTAGGATTTGACTTTTTCAAACACACCAGATTATACATAATGTCCTTAACCAAGGGATGCACACTGATTTGATAGGAACCAGCTATGAAAAAGAGAAAAACACAGAAGCCTGATCACTGAAGCAACTTGTTCCACTTCTGCACTCACCAGTGCTTTCCCAGCCTTGCTAAAAGGGCTTTAGTTTGCCAGAAATCCATCCAAGACAGAATTTGAACATATGGCAAGTATCACTCTTCCTGACACACTGAAATGTTAGACAGAGTATTTATGAAGCAAAAAAAAAAAAAAAAGTAATATTGGGCTTTGCAGATGCATCCTGTATGCCCAGTTTCAACAACAATTTACTCAAAAATTAATCACATTACACTATCAATGCCAGTCCTCAGTACAGAAGCCTGATAGCCAAAAAATGAGCCAAACAGTCATCCACTTCAGCAATTAAATGTCCCCTAAAACCTATTAATTGAACTAATATGGTCAGTAAACTGCTGGAACGCTATTAAATATTGAGTTGTGCTGCATTACTACTGAGTACAAAAAAAGAAGCATCAAAGAACTACTTAATCTTGCTTCAAGTGCCAAGAGGTTGGTATTAAAAATGGTAAATTTGGCTGTTAGACACTCCACAGTTTACATAAAATTTCAAATATATATATTAAATCCTTGCTTCTATCAAATGAAGTGGTAATTTCCTCATCTGTAAGGAAAGTAGTCCAAGGTCTGCTGTAGCAGTAAAATTCCTGTCTTCCTTCCCTACAAGGATATGCAAGTTCTTTCTATTAATACATTACCCTCATGCATCATGAAAGGCTGGGATTTTTATTTAACTCATCCACTTTACCTAGAAGTAATCTATACCAATGCATGAGAAATCATATCACTAATTGCTTTAAATCAACTTTCCTATGTACTGCATCATTTCATCACCTGTTAAATAGAACAGAATCTCTATATGCCCAATAGCTTCATGTCAAGGAATAATTCAGATTGGAAGGGACCTGAGGACATCCCAGAATTGGACAGGGACCATGCTGAGCAGAGGTGGATGATCCCCTCCTCTGTGTCCTGGATATGCCCTGCTGACAGTGCCTGCGGCCAGTGTGCAGGGCCGGCTCCCGCCCACTCACTGTCCCCAGCCCAGCCTGTGGCACTGCCTGGGACTCCTTCTCTAATGCAGGACTAGGCACAGAATCCCAGAATTGCTTAGGTTGGAAAAAGCCTCTGAGATCATCAGTTCAGCTGTTACCCCAGCACTGCCAAGCTGACCACAAAGCCACGTCCCTCAGTGATACATCCACTCATCGTTTAAATACCTCCAGGGATGCTGACTCAACCACTGCTCTGGGCAGCCTCTCTTCATGCTTGATAACCCCTACTGTGAAGAAACCTTTCCTCAGATGCAATTTAAAGCTCCCCTGGTGCAATCTGAGGACATTTCTTCTCATCCCATCACTTGTTACCTGGGAGAAAAGACAGGCCCCCACTTTGCTACAGCCTCCTTCAGGTAGTTGTAGAGAGCAATAAGGTCTCTCCTGAACCTCCATTTCTGCAGGCCAAACAACCCTCAGCTGCTCCCCCTAGGACTTGTGTTTCAGACCCTTCACCAGCTCTGCTCCCTTTCTCTGGACATGCTCCAGCCCGTCACGGTCTCTCTTGCAGTGAGGGGCCCAAAGCAGGACACTGGCCTCACCAGTGCCATTACAGGGGGACAATCAGTGCCCTGGTCCTGCTAGCCCTGCATCACTATTGCTGACACAGGCCAGGATGTCACTGGCCTCCTGGACCATCTGGACACATACTGGGCTCATGGTCAGCCCAGCTGCTGATCAACACCCCCAAGTCCTGGGCTTCTCACTACATTGCACCTGTCTCCTGGCAGCCTATCTCAAAATTATTGCACTGAGAACATTGTTCACTGTCAAAACAAATGATATGGTGACATCTCCTCACAGCACACAGCCCTGTGACCACTAGGAGGTGCCACCACCAAAGGGCAGGTCCAGGTCAGCGCCTGGACTCTGACACAAGCACCAAGTAAGGCACCTCCAAAAAAGGAAAAGTTACTTTGTGCTGCCACTAGAACACATGTGGCAACCAAATTTGATAAGCATTAAATGAAGAATAAAGCTTTACATTTGGCTTTGAAAGAAGAACACACTTTTCACCACAATTACTGATAGCTTACACTGTGAGCAACTACATTCAGTTTGCTAAAGGGAAGAAGTTAAATATGACACTGCATCTCTAAACTCCATTATGCCCATGCTGTGAGCACCAAATAACACTGTCCTGCCCAAACTGCAAAAAAAAACTTTTACATGGGATTTATTTTAATCCCATTTATTTTAAATACCATTTTCTGTCCTCATGGCTGTCTTACTCCTCAGGGAACTTCAAATTCAAGGATTGGTGGGTAGGACTTTGCAATATAAACAGCTTTGCAGAGCCACGTGAAAGGAATGCACAAGTTATGTACATGACAGAAAGTTCACATAAGTTATGTGAATCACAGAAAAATTAATCTCAATTTAGGTCAGCTATGATATTGCATGTTTTTGATAGGATTTAGAGCTTTTGCATCCCTGGTGCTTTAAACCCTGTCAGCCATGCACAGGGGTACCCACAAGATCTCGCTGCCCCTCTGCAGTTGCTGTAAGTGGGGTGCACGTGGGAGGAGATGCCCCACACTCCCTGCATGGCAGCACACACAGCAGCTGGGCACTGCCTGCACAGCAATTCCCTGTCTGCTGTAGAGGAGGAGCAACGTGCCACCTATGGCTGCTGGATCAAGGTGGTAAATGGAAAAAATAAAGTGGCAAGCTGACAAATGTTGAAAAACACCTACAAATCAACACCAGAATAGATATATGGAGCATTTCTACTGGCTTTCCTGTTGTAGGAAAACCCTGCTAATAGTGAAAGGTTTAGGAGTTTCCCTTGTGCTCTATAAAACCATTCTCAAGACTATAACTATATTCCCCATCTTTGTCCTCCTCTCATGGACAGAGCTTTCTACACTGTCTAAGGAGGCTGACACGAGGCCAGGACCCCCAGACCCCACCACTCCACCATCCTGCCTCTAAGGGACACCCATGGAACAGAATCTGTGTTTAGCACACATGAGCAGGTACCTCCAGGTCAAACCCACCAAGGAGAACTGGTTTCCAGTAAGTATCTGCAAAAGCAATGTGGAAATAATCACGGCATCCTGTTAATTTATCTCTTAAATACTTTTCAAGATACTTTAACCAAAGTAGGCCTTATTTTCATCTCCAGGGAACAATTTGTAGCAATAATATTTAGCTATTACTTTTCCAAATTGCTCAATCTTTTTTGAAGGACTGTAATTTCAATTCCTTCTAGTGGCACTGATTTAAGTATGTAGTCACTCTTTTCTAAACATGCCTAATGCTTTTCTGAAACTTCAAGAACAATCACTATATAAATTCAACTACTATAATCATGCTTATTTTATAAGGTTAAATAAAACAGATCTGCAATTCTCTTTGAATTCAAGGTTCTGATTGCTGCTAATCCAGGGCACAAACTCCAATGCAGCATTTGATGTTAGTGTGAAGGAGAGGAAGTACCTTAAAACTACACCTCTATAAACAATACTCTCAAGGACTATTTGTTTTGTTTTCAAGTGTATTTCATTACTTCTGAAGGTATTTTTTTTAATTGACACTAAGGTTTACTATGGCTGTAGTGCTACTGACTGAGCATGCTGTAGGGTATTCCTGTGTTTAAGATGAAAAAAACCTACCACCATATCTGCCTGGAGACTTCACCAGGAAATAAAGGTAGAACTAATGCTAACTGGTACCAGCTCCACATTTTATCTTTCCTGCCGTTTTAATTCATATCCGTGTTTTGTTCAGAGATCAACAGTAACAGCTCCTCCTCACAAATCAGCAGTAATCCTCTTTTTCAAATCAATGACTCCACTCAAGTCTAAGCTTGAGGATAGCCCCAGTATAATCAGAATCTCACTGCCACACTCCTGAGTAGTCAAGAAAGCCCATAACAGAAAAACTCTAATGAAAGAACCTTACTCGTGACTTAATGAGGACTCTTTTCATTTTCAAACTCCTCCCTCAATCTCACTTCCAGTTCCAGAATTTGGTATAAATACAAAAAAATCACCTGCCAGCTGCAGCTGCCAGGTGCACCACAACCTCCCCTCTCACTCTGGCTTCTCAAAACCCACTCTGCTCCTCCATCACCTACATTTGCTTATTATTCACCATCACTTCCATACCTGGCCAGAAGGCGAAAATAGAAGGCATCCCAAGAGGTTAAAGCAAATAGAGATGACAGCTCTTGGAAAACACTTATTTAAAAGCACACTCCTTTCACTTACCACAGCAGCATTTCTTCTAACCAGACACTGCAAACCCCTCCCAGAGCCAACTGCACCAGCACCCACCAACATAGCCACAGCTTCCCACACTAAGCCCTGAGAATGGATCCATTAATGCACTAAAAACCTCCTTTTACTTCCTTAGCTCTCTTGTCCCCTGTCACCCCCAGTGACAGGGAGCAGCTAACAGCACTACACTGAACTCTAACCCATTACATGGCTTCCAAAATCGCTTCCATCTCTAACGGCGTGTCTGCACTCGTCCAAATTCAAACAGAAGATTTTATTAAGAGAGAAGCAAAACCAGCTAGTCTTCTTGACCAGAAAAGAAAGCAGTAAAAAAATAACTATTAAATCAGTGAGGCAATGCCAAGCCCTATTTTGAACAAGAAGTAAACCTTCAAGTCTTTTCGGCTAAGTTGTGAGTATATCACATGTAAAATTGTAAAAACTATTTAATTTTTTGAGCTCAGAGCACTTCAATTTGCATCTCCAGAAGTTTGGATTAATATAAGAACGATATAACAGGGGTGTTTTCAGTCATAACTTATACTGTGGCCTAAATTAGAAATTCCCATCTTTGTAACAAAGTCAATTTTGGCAGAAGGTACAGAGAAATTACTACAATTGCACACACAGGGACAATGTTAGAAATATACTCAAGCACACCATAATATTCCACCTAGAATTATACCTTCAAGCTCAGTAAAACCCAAGTGATTATCTTCCTTCTCTTCTGCTAGACAAATTAGAGAGTATCCTCTACTTAGTCAAACCAGAGTTTGAAACCTCCAGTTCCTAGCTCTTTATGTGCTTTCAGAGCCTCATTGAAAATGTTTTCAGTGTAACAGCCTAATTATATTGTATACATACACAGAACCATAAGAATTATTCATAACTCATGGCAAAAATAGGTTTCACACAGGACTAAAAACTAAATTAAAATAGAAAAAAATTATGTGTCACGTGTTCACTTAGTGCAGCTCATGTGTTCACAGAAAAGCAGTATTTTTAAAAATACTGCAACTTCTGTTTTCTGTCATTAATTCCTATAAAACACATACAGTATGCTTGAGACTAAGAAGAATAAGCAACAAACCTGCCTAATAAAGTGTAGAGGGAAAAAAAAACAGGCTCTTCGAAAGTGCACAACTTTTCTTTCAGAAAACCTGTTGATTTTTAGCCCCTGGGATCTCTCCAATGGGTTTCCTACCCAAATGCAGACAGAAGAAGGTGGCTGTAATATCTCTTGCTAGCTTTGAATGATCAGAACACAACCAAGGCTACAGGCAGGTATATGGAGATTGTGTCTTAAACTCCATTACAGAGAAAAATTTGCATGATGTTCTGTAACAGAGTAGAGAAAAAAAGAAAATACTTTGATGAATAGAAAGAGACTAAAATATGGCATCTTTTTTTGACTGGTTTAGCATATGGTTTAGATATCGTACACTAACAATTCCCCAGCCAGGGCTGCAACAAACAAACCAAAGTTTTAAACCATTTCATTTGAACACAAGGCTCCATCCATGTATTTTGTAAAACACTTCAAATAAATTAATTTAACTTTGTCAGTTTTCCTGTAATAGCAACTGCACTGTTAAAAATACAATGGAAGTTTCAATAACTTAAATGAATTTTTTTTATAAACCCCCATACTTTTTTAAATATCGAGATGTCTGGACTGATAGAAGCTTGCAAGCATCAAAATAACAACCTTGTGTGTATATCTACATACATATATATATATATACACACACACACACACACTCTTGTATATGAAACCTGCTCTCCTGCTCCTGAAGCCAAAACTACTGTTCTTGAAGAAGTCTACCTCAAAGTCTTTGTATTTGGATTCTCAGACTGTTCTTGTACTCTGTGTACTCTATTTTGACTCAGAAGAATAATTACGTACACTTACACAATTGAAAATATTCCATTAAATAACATCATCACTTCTTTTCCAGGAACAGGGGGCTGTGCTTTCTGAAGGAGAAATCCTCAGCTTGGCAGAGGATTTCTACAGCTGTTTTCACAGGCTTTTTCCTAGAGAAACTCCCAGCCACGTACAGATTAAAGGCCCAGCACACAACAGTGGGACAAACAACTGCACACACAAATTGGTTACACACAGCACCTGCACCTGGGCACTGAGCTGCTCCACGGCTGCACCAGACAGGCTGCCAGGAGAATTCCCAGGGCAGATCCTGGTCTATATATAGTGAGCTGCTCAGAGGTCATGAACTTTCATTGCTTAAGACACAGAGCAAGATGCACCAGCTGCAAGAGACCAATAAAGCTGGCCAAGACCTTTGCTGTCCTCCAAACAGGCAGTATTTCCAATACACAGACCCCAGCTCCTCTAAAACGAAATCAAAGCTTTGCTGTATTTTCATGCATTAGTGATGAAGAAAAGGGAGAGGCAAGAAAAAGAGTCATGTAGGCCTCAATTTAAAAACCAGACTGTTTATAGGAGTAGATGTAATAAATCCCGTGACTCTAAGGTAGGTGATAGGACACAAACACAGAGCACACAGGGAGGGATTGGCCTCTCCCAGCTGTTGGAAATCAGACACTGACTCACAGCAACACCCTCAACTAGGCCAAACTTCTGTTCCAAGTCCACATGTGTGGACTTCACCAGGAGGTTTGCATCATACAGCAAAATTTAGCCTTAATAATGTTTTATTTCACTGGATGACTTACACACCTACTCTTCTGATTTTGTAAAAGACTGATGTCATTTCACTCTGGTCTTCTACACACATTGCAGGTTGTTACATTAGGAATGCAGGTCCCCTTCATCAAGAAAAACAAAGTAAAATGTAAAAATGAGCAATAAAGTAAACCTTTGGCCTTTGAAAAAAGAAATGTTTTAGCCAACTTAGCGATGCTAGGAATCCTCCTCACCCTGAGAAGAAAGCTTTCTTAAATGCCAGCTTTGTACAAACCAAGCTTGAAGTAAAAATGTCAGCTTACTCAAAGCTTTTCTTTGATCCAAAGCTTTTCTAGAAAAGACTTTAGTGTCAGTGATTAAGACATCCAGCATGTATTGAAAAAGCTGCAGGTTTATGGAAAGCTCTGCAGAATATGACCTTGCTGCCAGTCCTTCCTCCTCCATCTCCTCCCAGCTGAGCATCCCTGACCCATGAAGACTTCCTCTCTCTGAAACAGCCCTTCACACATTTTAGCAAGTATTTTTCACAAGAGCTATCCCTTTCATTTGCACGTTGGGGAGAAAAAAACTTACTTTTACACAACAAAAAATGCGTTCACTAGCTAGTTCTATTACTTGAAACCATGGTTGTTTCAAAATTCATTTAACTTTAGGAAAAAAAAATATTAAACTGCCTTGGACTCAAAAACTTCTGGAATCATAAAGCTTATATAAAACATTATTTTTGGACTATCTACATCAGATGAGATCAAATATAATACTGTACTAGCCAAACATTCTCCTAAAATAAGGACAAGGGAAAAAAATACACATCCTCTAGAACTCTGGAGTTTTTCATCCTTCCTATGAGAAGTACAATCATGTTGCACAATACAACAGAACATATTCAAGCTGTTCTCTGCAATGGTCTGTAAAGTAAAAGCAGACACTTTATCTGATAATTCAGAACAAGACATCTTCTAAATTAAATCAATTTGAATTTAGCACACTGATGTTTTAAAGCGGTAACTTACAAACTCATATGATAACCTCTAACAACATTTCTTCAACTTTGAAATTTACATCAGTCTTCTCTGGATAATTTTTTTTTAATTAAAAATAAGACTCTGAAATTTTTAGTAGTTTAGCACTCATCTTTTGATAAGCTACAAGCCACCTTCAAGACTCACAGGAAAAAGGTCATGTTTTCAAAACAGCTACTCTTCCAAACACCAAACAAACAAACAAACAAGATTGTGCTTAAGCTTTCATTCTCACTCAGGTTCAGAAGACAAATGTTCCACTGAAACAACTAAGTCAATATACAAATGACAGACATGAGAAATGGTTCCAAAATAATTACAACTGCATATATCACTCTGCACAGAGATACATACTCAGGATGAAAAATCTGGACCTTGGTCACAACCAAAAAGGTCTGTGTATTTTTATTCAAACCACCATGACAATCCAATAGGGTAAAAGACAAAAGTTACATTTTCTTTAGGATTTTCAGACCTCAAATACTAGACACGTAGATGCAAAGCTTTATTTTGAGCTCACCTTTTCTGTGAGCATGAAAGCCAGGTGAGGCTATAGGTACTTATTGAAAAATGTGAAGAGAAGCAGAGCTGGGTGGGGTGTGCAGAGCACGCCCAGAACTGCAGGGCAGCAGCGCGCGGCTGATGCGCTGACGCACAGGGAAGCTCCCTGCCACCTCCTCCTCCACTCCACCTGATTTCTGACAGTAACACACAAGCCAGAGATTTCCGCAGGAAC
>NW_005054360.1:4381855-4409885 GCF_000277835.1 Geospiza fortis
AGGAACCAGAATCTTGCCAGAGATGGACCATCTGCTTCAGAAAACTTACAGCTCATAGTTGATCCAGTTGAAATTTTACTGATGTATTTCAGTGGATTTCCTAAAATTCATTTTATTATTTCCAGACGGAAGTGCGGACAGGGGTGCTCCACAAGTAGGAGGTAACCATAAGCTGTCAGTGCTAATTTAGTTACTTTTAACTCTGGAACACCCAGCCTATTTTGGTGCAAGTTCAATTAAATGAGAAGCACTTTCCACTTCTCTGACAGGAGTGAAGTCTAGCATTCATGCCTGTTACACTGCTTGTGTCGCGTGGCACAAGGGCTCCTCTCCTTTGCCTCTCTCTGCCTGGTTGCTTCTGAAGCTAAAAAAAAATAATATAAAAGGGGGCTTCAAACCAGAAATAAACTTTAATATACTCTAACCAGCAGCAAAACAATCTTTGGGAAAATTACACAAATCCCTTAAAGACTCTGGGGCTTTGTCCCACACCACGAAGGCTTAAGAGTCTAAATTATATGGATGAAGCATGGGTTAGCTATGGCAAGCAGAGGGGAGGGCACAGGATCAGTTCACTGGGTGATGTTCATCCATCTTTTGAAGATATGCAGGAGAAGCCCTAAGCAGAGCACAGAAATGTTACAGGAAAAAGATTAAAAAGGAGGAATTGAGGAGAACTCAGAATTTGTCATTTCTAACAGATCTCCATTCCCTAAAAGAGAAGCTCATTATCATTTTAGCCAAACTCTAAAATACAGTTTGTCTTTTGACTACAACCTGCAGTTCAAACTTTCACAAGGCAGCCCAGAAACAGTGGAATAATAAGCATTTTGTGCAATTACTCTGTATTTAGCTTTAGATTGTTTCTGCCTACATAAGTCTCTCTTGTTTCAGTCTTACAGGCAAAAGGAAAAGGTTATTTGAGACTTCTGTTTCTGACATTCTCTTTTGATTACAGACTAAATCCAAAAGAGACTATCCTGAAAGGCCAAGACAAACGTGCAACCACATAATTGGTCTGGCTCAAATGGCACTGAAATCAGGAGAAAGCATCCCTAACTCCAGAGAGATACAGTCTGTGCTGAAAGCCACATTAAACTTTGTTTACTGTTTGCCTGAAAAGCCATATACATATGCTACAGGAATGTTTTGCCAAGCTCGAGCTGTGATGGTAGATAGGCTATAAAAAACCCTTGTCTTCTGCCAAGATGTGTATAGCACATCTGCATTATTTTTCTGGCTCACTCTCAGAAAACATTTTAACTTGGCATAGAGCATCACATCTTATTCTAGTGAAGTTCTTGCAAGAAGCACTTGGGAAGCAAAGCAAATAAATGAATTTCAGAAATACACTTGATTTCCCTAACCCATGAAATGTGCAAAGAGGAAAATTGTCATTTTGCTATAAAGCAGGCACTATGCTATGACACAGGGCAGTTGGCCCATATGCATAAATAGTGGAAGTGTGTCATCTCATTAGTTTATATGACCCCTCCTTCAGCAGATGAGAGCAGATTTGGTTTATATCTAACAACTAAAAGAAAAATCTCAAACATATTGCCCATGACTTCAATGAAATAAAGGATAAACAAAGGAATTTCAGTGTAATCGTATTACTAGAAGTTTTGCTCAGCTACAACATGCAGGACAGAAACAACTGGAGGTCATATACTTTACTCCCCAGCACAACACTACTTCCCGCCCCTGAAAAAAAACCACTGCCAAGATCTAAGCCACCCATCCATTAACTTTTTTTCTATACATTTTTGTTGTTTATTCTGTTCCTGTTTATGTTGATTAAAGTGTTTTATTTACTGTAGTTAAATTAATATTGGTAAATGTTTCATTTTCAAATAAAAAAATCTATACTAAAATTACTTTGTAATTCATTAGATGGATTTTTTCAGCTTCTTTAGGAAAGGAGAAGGGAGAACCAAGGCATGCTTAATAATCTAGTACTTATCTATTAGGTCTTCAAACAAAATTCTAGTGCTGGCATACCTGGAGCAATCTCTTCATTCCCCACCACCACCTGCAGAAGTCTGGCCTTACTAGCATGGGTGACTGCAGGGATGGGGTAGAGGAACAGGACTGCCCCAAGCCAGGGCAGAGCTGCCTGCTAGGATAGATTGGGAATCCCATTCCCCTTGGGACAGCATCGCATCAGCAAGGCACAAAACACCAGCCAGAGCCCAATGGGACACAGCTCTCCACCCACGTGACCCACAGGCAGTGTGACTTACCCAGGGATGCTGTGACCAGTGGCCCCTGGCAATTAAGCATGTTAAGCCAGCTCATGTCCCCAGGCCTCCCCAAGCTCTCCCCCCTACAACCTTCAGTAGAGCCTGGGTCTTTCTTTTTGCTATTTCTTCTCTCCTTAATTGGCTTTCACAAGGTCTGCAAGTAAGCAGCTCCCAAATGCTGTCTCTACAGTAATACAAAGCACAGCAGGGAAAACAGGGTGTGGAAAGAAATGCCAGCACTGGCTCACATTGGCTTCAGCAGCTATAAAATAGCCTCAAATTCAACTCACAGGCACTTTGGCCAGCAGTGCCAACAGCCCTTGGTTTGCTGGACAGCAACTGCCACTCCTCTCACCAGACCCAGCACCTGGCACGTCAGGTGAACAAAACCAACGAGGCAAAGAGGCCTCCTCCATTTCACCAAGGACTGTCACTGAAGATACAGGGGAGGATGGGAGGCTCACTAGGCAAATTCACTGCAGGTTGGCCAGGATAACAAGATCCTTCCCAGCTTCCTCACCTTTCCTACTGGGTAAAAAAAAAAAGAAAAAAGTCTAAATTATGTGACTTTTCCAAGCCCTCTGCCAAGCAAGGTTTACAACCACACAGACCAAAGAAAAGATACCATAGCAGAAATCACAGATGCATACTATCTATCTCTGGGGGAGGAAAAAGCCCATGTAAACCAGCCACCATAAACCAGGAAACCACAGATAACCAGGCCATAAACAGTCTTCAACATCCTCACAAATATACTGCCCAAACACTAGGCTGCTGCTGACCAGCCATTTCTGCACATTAAATCCCCACTGTTTATATGAGAGAACAAGAGGATTTATTCCCAGCATAATGCACTGTTGAAGCTTGTAGCTTCAACAGCTCCTTACAAACCATTACTGGAAGGCAAGAAATGCAGAGGGCAAGAAATGCAGACACAGAAAAAAACAAGATAGTCCTCCTGCGGCTTAATGAATTCACTCTGCAGTCACGTGCACCCAGTTATTTCAATGATCCGTAAGACAAAGCATCCCCCAATCACCCGAGCTCCAAAATTCTCTCTTCTGCCAACACCACTGCCCAAACCATTCACACCTGCAACAGTCCTCTGGCTGTTCACACATACACACCAAAGGGCTCCAGCACCAGTGTCACTTCACACCAAGCCCTTCACACACGCTGACCAGCTCCTGTGAAGCCTTGACTATTTGGCAAACAGGCATTACAAAAAAAAAAAAAAAAAACACAGAAAAAAAAAATTAAAAAAAAAAAAACCTACACATTTTGCAAGATTTCTTGCAAGAGAACACTAAGTTTCTCTGGTAACTTACTAATTTTGTTGATACTGAACCTTCTTAAATAGTAAGGAAAATTAAAATGCACAAAATCATAAATAGCATCTGTTCTTCAAGAAACACAAGAATTTTTTCTTGGCTTGTTTTGGTTTTTTTTTTGTTTTTTTTTTTTTAATCATTGTTTTTGTTTGTTTGGGGTTCTTTGGTAAAGGTATTAGGAAGCCAGAAAATCAACCGTCAAATGACAAAATGGGATGCAACTGTGGACAAAGCAAGTAAAATATTTTGTCTGCTTTGGTTCAACTTTTAAGAGTATTACTAGCATGGCTTTCTCTCTACACACAAGTTATAAAGCTAATTACAGAAGATGCTTAGCAAAAAGTATTTCATTTGTTGCAGTCTTTAAAATAGGAAACGTTAGCTGGAGAAATAGCTATTGGTGCATTAAAATGTAGGTACTGCAGCACAGTGTAGATAGCCACTCCATATCCAAGAATTTACCTGCTACATCATGTTGTACAGAAACCATAACAAAAATTACAAAAACCAAAACGAATATAAACCAGTTACTTTGATTAACTGAGTTCACTGCTAAAAAAGTCATATTCTGTTGAAAATGATTTTGCATTCAAGCTGTATTTCAGGTTGCACCCCAGGCCAGTCACTCAAAACCAACAAGAAACCCAGCAGGGCCAAGGCACTGTTCCCCCCCTTGTGAAGCATTCATGAGATCCAATCTGCACTTTGGCTGTTGGTACTATGGATGTCTGGTTTTCTGGTCTTAAAACTTATTGCAGATTTTTTTTTAATATAACCATCCTGCATATCTCATTTTGTTTGTAACATCCAGAGTTGCTGGACTGTGAATACAAATACACTTGACTGCAAATGCAGTCTGGAGTACAGCAGCAAGGATGGATAAAGGAAATTTAAACATGGGTGATAGTAAGTTATTCTGTTCTTCCAATTCCCTTCTGTTCCCCCAGGTGTTTTCTTTAGGATAAAATTATTCCTTTGATTAAAAATCTGGTACATCCATATATCATAGTTACATTTATAAGCCTTCCAGTACATCCTGACTCAGGTTTGTTTTCACTAGCTTTGCTTTTAAACAAGCTCAGCTGTTCAGTTTTTTTAAAGCTTATGATTAAGCAATTCTTCTTGCAGGAATCAATGCTGTGCATTACACTTAAGTGGGCTAAAGGTTTCCCTTCCTGATGTCCCTCAGTGTACATTTATACTTTCCAGAGTATTATTTCCAGTGAGAGCTTCAGGAAAGGAAGCTCACTCTGAAACACAGACAGACTGTGTTCAGAATTGGTGCCAGAAACCTTCAACAAAGCACTTCAAAAAGGACTCTGCAACAGCCACATACATTCTGCTCTCTCTCCCATTTTCTGCATATTCCTGCCCCCATTAAAAAACACATCATGCCCTTCCTAACACACAAACAATCTGCTTTCTCAGTATTATTTTTTTCATTTATTTAGACTCAAAGAAGTTCATATTTCTAAAAGAAAAATTATGGACAAGCCTCGCCCTCCTTGTCTGGAAAGAATATGGTTCCTTCATTTGAGAGGGAAAATAAAATACGAGTACAGTGGAAACAGAGGGAGAGGAAGAGGGTACGGGCAATACATATCTGTGGGGGGGCTGTTGGGGTTTCTTTTGGGCGTTGTTTTTATTGTTAGTGCTTTTAATCTCCTGTCGTTGTTCTGTTGGAAAGGTTTTTTAACTTCACAGCTACCCTGAAGTATCGGAAGATTTAGCAGCAAAACAGATTTTCTCTGCAAGAACAGTACTTGAACAGTAAACTTGGGAATACCTGCTTTTCATTTCAAAGAACATTTAGCATAATGCTCTATCTCTATAGCAAGAACTGCCTCTTAAGAACTCTAGAGAGCTCTGTTCTACCAAAATGGGCAGGATGCTTAGTGCCTTCTGTAGTTACAGGGTGTGTTGGGAATACCGCTGCTGGAAAATTTAGAGCAAGACTCTGACTTTTATGACCTCAAGTGAGAATTTTGCAGTATAAGCAAAATATCACAAAGCAATTTTTCATGAAATCCTGTGCCTTCAAAAAGCTTACAAAAGCTTCCATTCTTAGAAATAGTGTTTATCTTCTCTGTTAATGACATGGGCATGGTTATTAAACAGATACAGTACCAGTGCAGAAGCACAAATGAGGCTCACAACACACTATAAACTTTAAAAGGACACCAATGCCACCTGCCACAAATACCAACACTCTTCAGTGTTGTGGTGACTCTCAGCAGCACAGCCCAGCCAGCAGCTGCCCTGGGCACCAAACATCAAACACATCTGCAAATGCAGGTGAGGTGGCAACACTGAATAGTCCCAACACTCAGCTCAGAATGCTGCAGGGAGATGGGGCACAGTCCAATACAGGGTGAAGGGCAAGGGAGCACTGCTGGGACTGCCCAACACGCTGTGCCCAGGGAAGCTGGAGGGGCCACAACCACAACTGGACCTACTGCAGGTGCACAGGACCCCAGGGAACACAAGGTACCACTTACCAAGCCTTGCCAGTGAACCTCAGCCTCTGCAAGCCATCTATGCTGCAAAACAGTTCTTTGTCAGTCACAAAGTGCAGTGGGATCACTGGCACAGGACTCTCCACCAAGATGTCCACAACAAAGCACTGAAGCACACACAAGAGTAACCTTCACACCCTTCATTATCTGCCCCCAAGGGACTCAAATGAGCTTCTGTAATTACCTGTAAATCTTGACACAGAGTAAAACAAGCCATACTACTCCATGGAAAGGATTTACCAATTTTTGGTTTTTGCCTGAATAAAAAAAAATGTAAATACAGAAAATTGTCTCAAAGTTTTTCAGTGGTTGAAATAGCAATCTCCTCCCAGCCTAAGGTAACTACAGATTTCACTGGAAAAAAAAGTCACATCAGAAAAGCCTTTTTAAAACAGTTGATTTGATACTAAAATATTTTAGTAGCAAGATCTTGAAACTTTTCATGAACAGCAGAAACCCCTGCAGGTAGCTATGCAAATAGTCAGACTGCCTTGAAGAAATTAACAGTGAAACTGAATGCAATGGTGGACACTTAAATGCCTCTGTCAATAAATAAACAAAAGAATAAATCAAGTTAACAAGCTCTTGAGCGTTTATTAATTGAGAGGAAAGCAAAGCATCACAGTTCCAGGCTGGATGGGGAGAGGCCCCACCTTTCAGATGCTGTGCGTGCATTTCAGCGGGACCACGCAATGAAACCCCATCTCCCCTCTTAGAGAGGGACAGTCACACTGCCATGCCCTGCTGAGAGATGGGCAACACCCACCTGGAAAACAGCAGATTTTCACATCATAGCAGACCTATTTACAGATCCAGCATGACATATTTTGATGTCATTTGTTGAGTTTGACAAGGAGCAGCATAAATAGTGGAAGGGGGATTTCTGCAGCTACATATCCTCTGCACTCTCCCCTCAGTACTTCTTCTGTTTTCAGCTGTATCATTCAGGT
Source organism: Geospiza fortis (assembly GCF_000277835.1). Taxonomy (NCBI): domain Eukaryota; kingdom Metazoa; phylum Chordata; class Aves; order Passeriformes; family Thraupidae; genus Geospiza; species Geospiza fortis. The sequence continues at coordinate 4,388,896 of NW_005054360.1, forward strand.
AACCTAATACCTGTAGCAAAATAAAACATTTTGTCTCTGTCCTTCATGATTTTATTTTTAAATCAATTTACAAAGCAAGAAGAAGGGAAAATGGAAGCTAAGTCAAAGCAGCAATGCAAAAGCAATGAGATATTCACCTCAGGGAAATTGCTTTCTACTGCAACAAGACACAAGCATCTTTTTGTTGCTGTCAAAGAATTAACTAGAGAACATGCCAATAATTTATAAGGAAGTAGACATGTGCATAAATTTTGGGAGGAGGGGAAGATCTACTAGCTTCTGTGCTGCAGAAAAGCAGAAGACAGTGGTAGATAAAAAACAGAAATTTTTACTCCAACGTTTCTTAAAAGAATTATAGATGGGTAACAGAGCTCAGACTTGGAAAAACCTTTATATATTCTTCCTGTGGATTTCACTGGAGTCTGTAGGTGCACAGTATTTGAAGAGTCTCAGCATTCTGCTGCCCCAGTTTTTCCTTTGTGCAGAAAGAGGAATCTGAATATCAAGCCTTCTTATTAACTAGGGGAGGGGAAATAAGTGTGGAAGTGTTTAAATATAGAAAAATGTTGCCAGTATGCATTAGGTGTTACTAATGCCCTCACTACTAAAATATTAATCAAATGAAACAAAGAGGTGCCTTCAGGGAAGGACAGTGGTAGTTTCTGGGTCATGAATTTTTCTGAGCTACCCCCAGCATTAGCAGCATGGGAACTCCTTCAAAAGCTCAAGGAAGACTTGAATTGACTGCATGTTGCCTTCAACAAGTTCACCCTGGTGTATACACTCAGGCAACTTCTGCTGTCCTCCAGCTCTCCCATGATTACAAACAAACCTGCCATTTTCAAACATTTCCCTTCCTGGTTCCTATCTCTTCTTTCATACACAGCACAAATGCTTCTTCAGTCCCACTCCTTGAAGACAGACTTCTCTCCCTTCCCCCAGCCCTCTCCGGTGAATTCTTAAGCAAAAAGAAAAAAAAATCTTTCACAACTTTTTTTTTTCACTAAATTTGTCCAAAGGCTACAGAAGTTTCTGGTCCACTTCAAAGTGTTGCTGGCAGGGCCATAACTGAACCTCCTTCCTGCTTCAGTACAGGCATTACCAGAAGGATGATTATCCTTGGCCTTATTATTCCTTGCCTCTGGCTACCCTTCTCCATTTGGGAGCTAACCTACTTGCTCATCAGGTTCTTCCCCATTCTTGCCACTGCTGACATTTTCCAAAGCTTCTCCTAGAGCGACCACTTGTTTGCCTCACCCAAAAAGTTCCATTTTGGCTCCAACATATTCTCAGCAGAAGGCTTTTCCCCCCCTGCAAGCAATGTCCCCACAGCCCTGAGGACAGCCATGCACAAGCTCCCTCCCCATGCCCATTAAGAAGGGAAGTGCTGCTGCTTCTCCAAGAGTCAACAGCACAACTTACAATAGGCCCCAAACACAAGTGAGAAGTTAACACATATCTTGTTTTGAGATCAAAAACATGTTTAGGATGACAAATGCATACAGCCTAAAACTGCTATTGATTTCACCATCAGTGATGGTATCAAAAAAAGAAAGAACCTCCCCCCCCCCCAAAAAAGACAAAAAACAACCTAAAACTTAGAATCTCTCACACTCCAGCTACCTACTGGTTCTGCAAGTTTACTCCATTTTACAAAGCAACTGCAGTTTCTAAAGCATTATTCAAAACTCTGGCTATAGGGCTGAGAAGGCACAAGATCATTAGATCATTCCAAATAAAGAGGAACGGTAGGAATGAGAAAGACAAAGCTTATGGTCATTACAAGCAATTGTACACTAACCTCCCTGATGAAGTGTGCAATCACTCCTAACAGATTTTTCAGAGTTTTCCTATGTTGTTTTTTCCCCAAAAAATGTTTTAAGTTGCAGTAGAATAACTAACAGCTGAATGCAATGATTTAAAGAGATTATACATTTTCCTTGGAAGAATTCCTTCTCCTGACCAGTGCTGATACTGGTATATATTTTTACAATGCTAGATAGCCCTGTTTCTTTCACTCAGATACCAACATCTAATGAGCACAGATATTTTAAATAATTCACAGTAAAAATTCTATGCTGAACATCCACCGTGCAGAACATGAAAGATTTTAGAGCAGTCTAGTTTAAGGCTGGGAGTTGTTAATTTGAATACCTCATTTCAAACCACTATTAACGTCAAGATGTTCAAAGCCCACTTGTATCAGCCTGGCAATGTTGGCACAGCAAGACTTTCAAGAACCTCAAAATTGTGCAAATGTCTGAAGTGAATACTCTGACAAAATAAAAACTTCAAGGAAGTAAGTAATAAACTTGAAATTTTAGGATTTACCTGGTGTGAACTCTCATGCTAGCAAGGCCTGACCAGGCAAGCTTTGTGCACTGAAAAGGTGCTTGTTTTTTAGTCCTGAACACCCAATGCACCAACCCAATTGCTTCACAGGTCACTGCAGATGGCAAAGCATCTTCTACCTTTCAACAGAATTTGGCTGAACCGATGGATTCTCTGATACTTCATCACTAACTCACCACATCCTGATTTACTGCTTCACGGAAACTGCTATTCACAATATTTTGCATTTGTTTACACTAGGCAGAGATAAAATGGTGAGAATTCCCACCTGGATTCACAGAAACAACATTTCCAAGCTGAGAAGCATCTCTTTAAAGTACAAGAGCAGCTCCAAAATAAAAAACTAATGGTGTCATCACCACATAAGCAGCTCCTCTGGCTTTACACCATGTTAACAACGCTATACCTGAATTTCAGTACATGCAAATATAACTATCAGTGCTCACCAGGAAAGGTTGGGAAAATGCCACATGGAAACTGAGGAAGAACTGGCAAAGCTCACAGGGCTCTGCACTGAGAAGCAGATTTGTTTTACTGGGCACTCTCCTCCCAAGTGCCCAGTGCCCACGAGCACCCACCCTTCATCTGCCAACCCAACAAACTCCCAAGTACTGCAGGACAAACCAGTAATAATAGCAATAATAAACCAGTGATACAGAGCAGGGAGTTACTAAGGATTAGAATGAGAAGCAGCGCAGAAAGAAAAAGAAGGCTCCCTGGTAAAATACCAGTACCCAGTCCTGAGAAAGAAGCTGGATCTTCTTAAAGTTTCTTCCTTTTTTTAAAAAAAATTTTAAAAAATTTTTAAAAATCTCTAAACAGATTTTACAATTACTAGGCTAAGAAACACCAGTTTGGAGAAGAGTTTTTCATTGCTCACATAAACAAAGACATGACTTGCAAAACAACCAAGAGAAATGTATTTTCATATTCCATATTCCTCTAACTTCAGCACAAAACAGCTCTGGCAGTTAAAACTGTTTCAGCAGAAGAGCTAGGTTTGCAGCCTTGAAAGAAATCTCAGTATTGTGCTGAGCAATGGCAAGCAATAAATATTAAAACAATAGGGGTTACAAAAATCTCAGTTCAAGAACACCAGAAGTGGTACAAAGCCCCGATGCCTGCCCATCCTGAACTAGAAACATTACCCTTCAAGACTGCAAATGAGCATTTCACCTCTCAGTACATCTTCTGAGAGGTGAAAAAAATCCAACATATTGAGACAACCTGCTTGTGTGTGATAGCGTTCATGCTACGAAATCAACTGGAAAAAGTTTTACTGCCAAATTTACCAACACTAGCAAGCTGTTAGCATCAACATTACTCCAAAATCATGCAAGTAACTGCCTGCAAATTCTAGACCTGCTTATCTTTGTAACAGGCTGTAGATGAGGCTAAGCTGACCCTGACTACCTCCATAAGGGCATTCCACTACAAACTTCATTTTTTAAATTACATTATATAAATTGCCAAACAATACACTTTGTTTGCCCCAACACACTATATAACAATTTCCTACTTGCAGGAACAACTGTTTTCTGCTTATACTTTTTAATTAGAGTTACAAAATGTTTACAGTAGAAGGAACAATGGCCCTGATTTCTTTTCAAACAGCTTCTAGATGTGCTGCAACATGCCTGTGTATCTGATTGACACCACTTTTCACTACACAGAAGTGGCAATACAACCCTGGTACTTCTCTTGCACTTTTTCCAAGGTTCCTAATATTTACACCTCACATCTCATCTGTAAGAGTAAGGCGTGTGTAAAACCTATCTGCTTCTATGTGATCACCACTTACTTAGCTGTCTGCTTTCAAAGTTGCAGAAAGAGCAGGGATACTGATCTTGAGACACAATTATTTGGTTGAAATAACCAATTTCAAATTCAGTAGATATACTGTAACGTAAAAAGTGTGAACTAGGAAGCAGTAGTGGGGGAAATTAGATTACAGATATGAAAAGGGTCTTATGTTCCTTTTCTTTAAATCTGGCGGTTTGGAAAGTTTATCTGAGCTTGTTTAGAAAAATATAGGTATGATTTCTCGAAACAATTTTAAGTTGCTGACCTTAAAAAAAAATCCATTAAATTATTGATGGAATAGGAGTAAATGCCTTACGCGGGAGAAGCTGGAGTGTGCCAATTCCTCCTCCCAAAAACAGATACAAAGAAGCCTTTCTCAACATGGCTCAGCTCCATGGAGTTAAATAGTCCCCAGAGCAGAGGGAAGTCTGTTTTTCAGAAATGAGTAAACATGCACAACCTCATACAGACATTGTCTAGCCCTCACAACATCCTGCAAGGCATCAACATTTCTATCTCATGTAAAGACAGTGCAACCTACCTTTGGCCACACAGTGAGCTAGCAGCTATTTTCAGGGAGGTAGCTGTGTTTTTTCCATGCATATATTTACTTATACACACAACAGCTACTCAGCAAGATCACACCCTAGTGTAAAAGTGGCCTGTGACAAACAGACACATGGAAAGACTGGGACCCACCTGGACTGGAAATGTGTGTGCCAAAGGGATTGCAGCATGCTGCAGCCAGCTCCTGCACTCTAAAAACTGAGCTATTTCACATGGCTGCTTCAGGACAGGTGATTCACATCTTAAAGGCATTTATTTCTCTGCACTGCCTCTAAACAGAGCTTATGCATACTCCAGTCTTGTAGATTAACAGTTAGGCTACATAAACACTGCCCTACACATCAAACTTAACCAAGGTGAAGGAAATTAAGACAGCCTAAGTATGAGGATATCAATTTGTAGTACCAACAAGAGCTGCAATTAGAGATTTGTGCAGTCTCTGGGTAAAACAACAGCATTTAATACAAGAAATTTTGCTACAAAAGTGTCTTAAATCATCCACAAGAAGCTGACACAGAACAACCCATGTAAGTCTCCCAAACTGGGTTTTAATTCTCAGTATAGAATATGAAACAAAACCAAGAGTAAGAGTTTTGGAGATAGCAGCATACACATCTAGAAGCAACAAATCCCATGGTGGCAAACACTTTCTGTGGCTAAACCCTGACAAGCACAAGCCTTTTCAATGAAAGCTTCAACATCTTTATTCTCCTTGTTCATGCAAATGTGACCTTTGTGTTCTTCCTCACAGACACCTTGGTACACACCCCCACTCCAGTGTGAGTATCTAAGTTCAGCATATTCTCTCAGTGCCCACCTGAAGCTTCAACACAGCCTTGCTGTGCTCAGAGTCCAGGCACACACTCCATCATGTGAGCAGGGTGGCTGCCTGACTCAGCTGTCATCCCAGCTGATTCACCCTTTCTTTTATTGCTCCTTCCAACTGCAGAGAGACACCTTTAACCAGCAGTGCATAGAAAAGATCATAAGGTAAGATGCTACTTGATTACTATAAATTATATTAAAGCTTATTCTATTACATTTTTTAGCTTGTGAATGCTAAAAAAATCATTTCTTCTGTGAAAAATGATTGCTAAACAACAAAAACATCATGCTCAGATCTTCTGTTATTTCTTTTGTTCCCAAAATAGGTATCTGAATCACTAACACCATTCACCAGTGAATGGGCTACTCTCAAAGAGTTTTAATATTTGTAAGCCCCTAAGCCACAAATGCAAAGACACTTCAGAATGCACATGCATTGCTCAGGAGTATGAACATGGTGCAGCAGAACTGCAGAAAACAAAACTCTAAAGATAAATTACTGGTTTACATCATTGTGGTTTTCTCCTGCTAGAAAGGAATCCAGCAGATCCTTACACTCATGTAATTTATCAGCAACTGAAGAGCAGCCCCCTCACTTGGGAGCCACATTCCCCAGACTGCCAGAGAGCTGAAATCTCAATATTTGTCCATGAGGAGAAGCAGGCTACCTACAGCAACTGATGTCAGCTGACTCCAAAATGAAACTTCATGCTCATCCCAAACTACTACAGAGGAGCAGAGGGGCTTCTGAATGACTGAATACTTCCATGTACCCCCAGCCAAAGAGAAAGGCCACCCATGCAGAGGCTCTCTGTCACAGGAAGGCATTTCAGAGGGCCACTCTAAACACATTCTGGAAACTTAGGGGGTTTTTGAGAACAAAACCCAAATTCTTTCTTGATAAAACAGCAACTAAACTCTACTTCAGAACAATCTTTGTGTGTATGAGAGAGACAATAAACAAAATATCAAAATAAATACAAACCCATAACAGTTACAATTCTGAACAAAAATAAGCTAACTTCAGTAATTCCTCAAAATGTCAGTAACCTGACTCTCAGGATACACACTTAACTCCTTAATTATGGACTCTGTTCCTGTAACTGAAATCCAATGAAATTCAATCCTGTGGTTATCCAGAAGACAAACCATTGCAAGATCAAATGTAGTCTCTTGCTACTTTACCACTTTTCAGTTTTCCATATCAATTATTTTTTAGTTCAAAATATTCATCCAGAACAGGAAGGATGATTGTCATCACTGAGTCTGCCATTATCCATAGGTAAAGAAAAATATCATTCATGGGGATCTCCAATGCCACCAGAAAAATTCAAAGATAATCTACTCCTGAAAACCCAAGACCCACCACATTGGCTTCAACACACAAGGCCAAAAAGTCACATTCTGTATTCAAACTGAAACTACAGTGCACATCCTCAATAGCAGGAGAATTACTCAGCTGGACATTTATCTTTAAATGCACTGGCTTCAGCTTCACTTGAGGTCCTCCAAAGGCCAGCAGGGCCAACCCTGGGAACTTCTTTGGCAGGTGATCAGGAGGGGCTGTCACTCACTCATGGCAACTTTGGGCAGGGTAATGACAAAGGATAACCCAGCAGTTCCCTCTGTCCCTGGATGTCACAAGCACCCATGAAGCAATTCCCTCCACGAGCACTACTGCAGCGACCCAAGCAAATGACACTGGTGCCATTCACCTCATGCAAAGAGCAGGCTTACAGACATGAACAGCCCAACACAAATACACCCTTTTGCCTTCTCTCCTTCCCACCCCCGTTCCCTGCTGTAATCCCCAGCGATGCAGTCATACCAAAGCACCAGCCTTGATCAGAGCAGGGAACTGCACAGGTCACTCTTGGGAACAAGGCCACCCCTGCTCATGATGGGGAGCTGCACTGCACAGATTTCATGGCACCACATATATCCAACTGCAGGGCTGCTACCTGAAGAAACAGCAAGTCACAAACTGCTAAATGGGCATCATTAAGATTTTAACTCCAGAAGTTTACAAGTAGCTGTACTGGCAGATCCTTTTGCCTGGACACAGTTCTGCTGATTTCAGGGTACTTCTACCCAATTTCTTACCAAACCTGATCCCATAACACACCACAACAAAATAACCACTATCCTGAGGGGCCTGGTACCATATATGCTCATTCCAAGATTCAAAAGCATATTTAGTAAGCATGGCATTTTCACAGAGTACAGCATAAGAAGAGTTGAGATCTTTTGCTTTTTCAGATGCTCTACCTTCCAGATTTCATAGGTAAATATCAAATTCCAGACACACTGCTTTTCTCCATTGATTCATACAGCACAAACTACAAGATGCTGGCAAAGTTTTTATGCTTTGTAGATGAGATACAGGGAAAAACATGAATAAGCTTTTTAATAAGAACAGAAAAGCAAATAAGGCATTTCAGTGGCCAGTAGAGCTGGGATGACTCCTATTTATTCTTTTGTGCACATACAGCTGAATGTTAACAACCATGCTCATGCACTGTGCAAGTGAAATAAAAAGGAGGTACCAAAAAAAAGAGATCAAACAGTTTGCCCTGGACTGATAAAGCAGCAAGCAAATATCACAACTGGAAGTGTGCTTTGTTTGTGAAAGCACAGTGCCCATTGCTACAATCAATTCCAGATGAGGGGGAAAAAAACAGTAAAAAAGAGAGGATGGAGGAAAAAAGAGAACATTTTGCTTTCTGCCTGGAAACACAAGATTCAAAAAAGAAGTGTCCTTCAGGGTTTCTGATCCTCAGGATATACTAGTTTCTCCTAGGACAGAACTTCCATTGACTCAGATCACAGTCATGTTTGAGCAATCTGTAAATCAATGAACATATCTGATTTTATAGGCTTTGTACTTCAGTGAAAAGTATATAGGTATATAGTACAGACAATTATCAATTTCCATTTTTAACTAAACTACTTCCTCTATTTCACATTGGTCAGTTTAGGGTGTTTTTTTCTAATATTGATTCTATATCCAGCTTGCTTGGTAATAAGCTCATCCAGTGCATTTTTTGTTGATGAAATGCTGACCATACACCCTCTTAACATTAAGTAAAAGTGTTCACATGAAAAAAAGTATCACTAGCTCTTAAATAAATATTTTAAAGTTATTTAATGGTGTACAAATTCAATATAAATGCAACCTGGATAGAACAGAAACAGAAATAGCCTTTTAAGTCATTATCAGAACAATCTTCATTTGGAAACATATCCCACTTACAAAGTACAGAGTAAAGAAAAAGAAAACAACATCTGAATTTGCAGAGCCCTACCACCATACATCCATTCATCACCACTCATTGCAATTCAATTACTTTCAATAAAACTCAACTTTTTTCTTAAAAGTTCTGACTCAGCAGCATTTGCAGGACTCCCATGACAGTATTGCTGATAGCTTAAAAATCTGTCACTGTGAATCTTGCTCACAGGGCGAGCTCAGGAGAGACTCTGGAGCAAAATCGCCCTGCTCTGACCATTCCTGCCCAGCAGCCACCCCTTCTGTTTGCCACTGCATGCCTTAAGGAACAACTCATCTAATCAGTTAATCAGCAAGATTATTAGGACAGCACAGAATTCTTCAATTACTGTTCTGGTACAGGGAATAGCCTGAGTTTAAAACGGCTAAAAAAGAAGCCCCAAGAAAGCCTAAAAGACAGCTAGTGGGCAGCCTAAAAATAAAATAAAACAAATACAGTACTAGTTTGCAAAGTATCATTATTTCTTTCCATAGCATCACTATATAAATTCAGAAATGCAGGAGGATGAGGAAACCTTCTAAACTAGAATCTCTGATGTACATGCAGCACATTAAAAAAAGGGGGGGACACTGCTGCGCAAAAATCATTTACAAGAATCAGAAACAACACCAAAAGAAAACAATAGCATCTAGAATGTAGTAGAACAGAATGAACTTTTCTGAAAAAGCCAGGGACAGAGATGCCATTGAACAGGTCAGGAATAGCTGTTTCCAAAGGGAGCAAAGGAAGCAAAGCATCAGCACTGTTACCCTCAGGACTGTTAAATCTAAATACAAGCAGCTTTTCTTTCCTCAGGGGCTTTCTACTGGAGAAAGCTGTCTAAAATAAGAGGAATATGTCAAAATAACAAGAAACACAAAATAATTCATGTAAATCGTTAAGAGACACGTTCTACACAATTTCATGGAAATCTCTCAGGCTCTCCATGCCTAGTAACAGCATGTTTATCAAAGCTGTACAGAGTCACTTGAAAATACAGGTTCTAGAGGAAAAAGATGAAAAACAGTTATAACGTCATCTAAAATTATTTCATAAATTCCCCCAACTGCATAGTCCACCAGCCACATCTTTGCAGAATGCTGGAGATAACACAATGACTATTATAGCAGTTAGTAAAACCTGAAGGCTTCAACAAAAGCAGTATTAATAAATGGCAGTTATGCTGTAGAATGTTTTTAAAATACAAAAGCTAAACCATTTGCTAAATTCAAATCAATCATTCTGAAAGAAGTGATTTAGGGTGGAATTATGATTTGCAAAACCCCAATTTTCAGGATTTAGTATTATTATTATTTAATTTGTTCTACAGCAAGCACTCCCCTGTTTGCTGCCTCTGGCCCTACTGCCGCCCTGCACGTTTCCTTATTCACAATACAGAGATCCATCCTAATATGACATTATAATTACAATACAGAGATGCTAATATGATGCTTACACCTAACAAGGGGAAACCATGTTTTTTTGAGCACTGTATGCAGAAGGGATTAAAAAGTTTTGGTAGACTGAGTTCCTTTTGAATCAGCATCTGTAGCACAGTAGTCTACAAGGTAAGTTGAGACGAAGGCAATTAACCCCATCAATCTAAAAAAAAATGCATAACCACGAAGACAGCTCTTTCTTACCCACAGCTGAACACTATTAGAGCACTTACCCACTACCCAGATTTCTTGGCCATGTCCACCTTTACTTACAACACTTCTGTATTAAGAGAGTATTACAGAACTTTAATGAGGAAAAAAAATCAAACACTGATTTAAATTCTACTATAATGGATTCATATTCTCCCTTCTTCAATTTTCTCATATTTAAAGCAAATACATCACTGACAGATCTTGTCTGGCTTCAGTGTGTCACTTAAAAATAAATCATTACTCATAAATCCCTTTAGATAGCTATACTGAAGTCAAAGCTAAGTATTTCCTTTATTTACACTCTAAGTTACAAACATTTAAACAGTACTGGTATCAACATCCTACACTGTCAAAGACAGATACTATATCAAAGTTTCAACCCAAGTTTAAAAAAATTACTTAAGAAACAGACATTATTAAATAGTTAAACATGATGGACTCCACACTTGACAAAAACTAAGAGACTTTCTTTCCAACAGCCAGTTACCACAAGCTACTCTCTTTTCAGCTTGGGAAACCAAGGTGTGTCTTTTCATACAGTGTCTGAGCTACAGGACAGGAGAAGGACTAAGTACAGCAATATTTTACCACATCCTTACTAGGGAGGAAAGACAGTCTTGCAATGAAGGAGTCAGCAGGTCAGCACTTTATTTCCAGCTTGGTTCCGAACTGTTTGTGTGGTCCTGGATCAGCCAGTGACCTCCTGTGCCTGCTTTCTCTATGCACTCTGCAGGCATAAATCCCTAAATCCATACTTGCCCATGTCATCCTATGATATTTGCTTGCCGATTTAGTTTTTGAAGGGAAAGGTGGCAAAGCAAAGAAGAAAACTGCCCAGCTAAGAGGAGTGGGTGCTGAAGAGCCATCTCCTTGCAGATAGTTTGGGTGTTGCATGCTGTTACCACTGATGGCTGCAGCACAAGCAACCAGTACAGCAAAGTACATTTCTCTTTCCTAAGGTCAAAGAAAGACGAAGAGAAAATCACAGAAGGACTTAATGCCAGTACTCACTTGCTGCAATTAACATCATGCTGTTGTGAAATGCATGTGTTAATGAGGTCCTTGCAGAGAATGAGCCACAGGAATACACAATGCTGCTCCCAGGTGAGCAATCCCGTACTCCATCATCTGTGTTTGGAATAAACCTACACAACTTCCCAGTTAATGCAGGCCTGTCTTGGTAAGCAGTGATAAAAAGGAGCCCACTCCTACTCTGTGCCCCTCTTCCACACCTGAAGAAGCAGGGCATTTATACATACATTTCCCTTTTCCAATCACAGTGTCAGGAAAGAAAAACTAACCACTTATTTCCTGTATCTTCACCACAAGATTCAGCCAATGTTTCTGAAAGGAACCACAAGACACTGTAACTGTTCCTTAAATCGGAACCACAGCATTTTTAGTCTGTCCTGTTCACTTCTACATATATCTCTTTCTATAACTCAGGCTCATGCGCAGCAGGAAACTTGCTGAAATGGAGTAAGCAATAGTTTTCACAAAAAAATACCACTCGTTTTTTTACTGTAAATTACTGAAGCCACATTAAACTTCTCTCAAGATGCTCTGACTTCTGAATTAGAGCTGAGAACTGTGTAGGGACACAAAATGTTCAGTCCTTTTTAACGACTTGCACAACCTGTACGCATAACCCCACCTCCAAGTTAAAAATTAGGCAATTTGAAGTAGTTCATCCCATAATGAAAGCAAGTTATAAAAACTAATCATCTACTAGTGAGGAATATACCATGGCAGCCCAAACACACAGCAAATCAGAGCCTCTGCTCACCTTGCAGTTACAGGGCTGGTGCCTGCAATGGGACACAGCAAGTGCAACCCAGCACCAGTGAGTCTGGATACAGATGTGGAAATTCAACACCCTGGCAATGACCAGGGCAACAGTGTCAGTCATGACACAAAGGGGAAGGTTTTATTTGTGGACTTCTATAAACCAAGCATAACATGTATTAAAATCCATGCTTTAAAAAAAAACAAAACAACAAAGTGGTAGATTTTATTAGTTCACTTTATCCTTCTGCATATTTAATTTTTTTTCAAGATTACTTTATTATTTTTTTCTCCCTTGTCCATTCAACAACATTCCCAAACCAGTAGAGCCTGTCAAAGCTAAAAGCCTTGTCCCGCTGCTGGTGTATCACCAACATATGTTAGGAGCACTTAAATTGCAAGGCTGCAATCTGCTCTCTGAAGGAGGCTGGTAGCAGGTGTGACAGTCTGATCAGCAGAATGAACTATATATAAAGATGCAAGCAGTGGGGGGGAGGACTCCACAGCTTTGCTTTTACATATCATGCGGTATTTGTAGTCCTACTTATTCAGAAAGAGGGAGAGGAGAGCCACAAAGTCAAAACAGACAGACTTTGGCATCTTTGAGCTCAGTGTTTGATCTCACAGCCCCTCTCTCTTGAGAAAGCAAGTGAGCAGCACCAGGCTGTCTCTGATTAGCTGTTCATGCTAACAAATGCACAATTTGCAATTGCAAAGAACCAACCCTCTTATTTATTGCATCTAGGCATAGCGTACAAACCCAAAGCCATGTGGTCTTCCCTAAAGACTGGCTTCCCTAGCAGCCCATCAGGTGAAAGGCAGGCTGCAAAGGGCTGTTGATTATAAACTAAGTTCAGATCTCTGCTTCCTATCTCAGCTTCTACCTTACATTGAAGAGTAACACAAAACACAAACTGAATTATCACACTCCACACTTAAGTTCAGAAGGAACAGCACACTTTTTTCAAAAAGTGATAGGAAAATTGTGAATGATAAACAGCATGTTTCTAAAACACTAATTATTTACAGAGAAACTTTTTTATTTCAGTATCACACACGACTTTAATCCCCAAGAGCAATCAAGAAAAAAACGTGGACTCATTGTGTCTTAATTCTCTCTATTCACCATGTCTCTGGCATCCACCAGCCTTTGGAAACAAAGTCTTTCAGAAGGCAACAAAACACTGGCTCCCTGAATCAGAAGCAGCTTGTGAAGGCTGCTAGAGTTAAAGCAGTCTTTACACACTGTCTAATCACAGACATAATACATGGTCTTATAAAGGGTAACATGGACCACCCATAAAACCTGCAACTCCTCTGCTGCCCAGAGAAGCTGCAGGTGCCCCATTCTGGGAAGTGTTCGAGGCCAGGTTGGATCAGGCTTTGAGTAACCTGGTCTAATGGAAGGTGTCCTTGCCCATGACAAGGGGATTGGAAAGCCCCTTCCAACCCGAACCACTCTATGAGTCTATGAAAACAAGACACACACCTTACAGAATTAGCTATTATGATTTAAAGATTCCAGATAGTTTAATAACTTTCACATAAACCAATTTTTAAAAGCCTTTTCGTTTTGTTCTGAGACCAAGCAAGTGCTGAACTATGAAATTGAGGCAATTTAGAATAAAAAAAGACCATTTCATGCTAATTGGACTCAAGTACAGTGGATGTGGATGGCTATGGTAAATATTGGAATTTCAATTGAGAAGAGTAATATGCATGCATAAGCATTACAGATCCATCTTGACAGCATTTTTATAAAGGGAACAACTATGTGGATCTATCTGATCAAACTCAACAGCCCACAGGACACCAACAGCCTAGAGCACTGCCCAAACCTTTCCTCAGCCATTTACACTGGCCACCAGGAAAATAACACCACAAAAAGCAGATTTAATCAAGTCTGAAATACACAATTGTAAAAAAGTATTTTGAAGTAGATTTAGAATACAGTTCCCTTCAGCAGATTGTTTAGACTTTTCCAGATGCTAAAAGGCAAACAGCAGTACATTCAAGCTAATTACCTCATATTCAAATATCACAAGAATATTTAACTCAGCACAAATTAGCTTTTCATACAAGCTAGCTCCCCTTCACTGCTGCTTCCATTCCTCAGCTAGGCAATTCCACCAGCAAAAGAAACTTCTTACCTCCACAGAGACAGAGTAAGGACCAGGAGCCTTTTGAGCTAAATATTTCATAAACACCAAAAGATACAATACAGGATGTTCATTACCTGTGGCTTCCAATTTAGCAAAGGTTTCAAGCTAACAACAGCTATTTTATGCAACACCAAAGCAACAAAAGGGTCATCAGGAATTTACTTCAAACAGCTATACTAATAAAGGAGAGAATTATAAGACACTGATTACATTTCACACACATTAACATCTGGGTTTAGTTTACCAAAGAATTGTGTTCCCAAGTGATCACTGGGTACAGGGTGAGGAGACTACTCCATTGCCTAACACAACCGCATGTTAAATATGCTGTTTTACATACAGAGCATAACATTTTCTTTTAGATCAGGTTAGTTAAGTCCAGAAAATATAGAAGGTTTTCTCTTCAAATGGAAGCTCTTAAACATACAAACATTTTGCATACAGTTATAGTCATTTAAAGTCACATTCATTGGCCTTTTTACAAAGAGACCTTATGCTAACACAGTATTCTGAATTTAAAAGTGCTACTTTATTTCAGTCAGTCCACTTTTTCTTGATATTTCTTCATTCAAACCTCAATTTTCCAGAATTATTATAGACAGCATTCATTTATGTTATTTTTCATTTGTAGAAAAACTAGAAAGAGCAACTAAAGCTGCTGTTAAAAAAACTCAGTGAGACCAAAAACCATCAAATCTATCTTCTCAAATCAGTATTCTTAATGACATTTAAAAAATGTTCAATAGAGGATTTGGCAACAATGCTCTGAACTTGCACCATGCCCAGAAGACAGGACTCGGTCTGACTGAGTGAGGGTGAAGTCTCTTGTGCTGGGCCTTTTCCTTTCCCCCATCCCCAGGCACCTCGTTCCTACAATGCCACAAGAGAAGCAGCAGCTTTGGCAGTGTTCAGGGGTTAACTCAGGGCACACCCTCACCCTGATGCAAACCTGACCTGCTGCCTCACTGAACCCTCACACACACCTCACAGGAGCCCTGCAAAGCTGGCTACCCCACTCCAGGAGAGCCACAGCCATTGCTGGGCTACCTCCCTCATCTCCCTGCAAAAGCAGCAGCATTTCTTCTCTTAACCAGCATTCATCTCTACAACAAAAACCAGAAACACCCAGCAGAATAACTGAGGTGTATGGAGATCACTACTCTTCTACTATTGTAATACTCTCCAAATTACTATAATTGCACAATACTTTTTAACTTTTAGCAAAGCCTAACACTTCAGGCTAGCAGTCTTCCAGCAGCCGGCTACTGCCAGAGACAAATTCAAGGTGAGTAAAATCCCTTCCCTCCTCAGGCTGCACACAGTGCTGAGGCCAGAGCTCATTCACCAGGAATGGATGGCCACCACAGCCTGGCCACCACAGCCCTGCTGCCTAAATTCTTCTTCTTTTGGTACCTGGCTGCTTTCCTGGTGCTCACAGATGCAGGCACAGTGTCTTCACAAGAAGGCAGAGGGGCAAACTGACAGCACAAACAAATGCACACTTAACACAAATAACATATGGTCCAACAGGTTCTTGGAGAGGTCCAATTAAATCAAGCTTTGTTATTTCACTTAGCAGCTTATTAAAGAAGCAAAAGGTTCTGAAGCTTCCAATTTATTGGGGTTTTTCAGCTGTCATTTAAGTTGTTATAGCAACAAAACTTTCAGCTGTGTGGTCTCAGAGACACTCCAGCAACCCCAGAAGTAATTTTTCCAATATTTACCGAATTCAGCTCCTTCCTGTTCAGGTCCTTAAGAACTTGGAACAAAGTTGTTCATTATATGCGCAAAGATGTGTATTGCTGCAAGGTTCTCACAAGTAAGATACTGCTTCTGACATTTAACAGAGGAGAAAAAAACATTATGTGGCCTTTGCCTAGGGGGAAGATAGAGTAACTCAACAACTTTGAAAGCACATGCAAAAAAGATGGGGTAAGGTGAAACTACTTTTCCATTTACTAAGTGTGGCTAGGTTTCTTCAAACAAATGAAAACACCTAGGTGGATGCACACACAAACATACAGGCACTCCCAGAAGTTCTATCTCAATTTAAAATACTTTATACCCACGTAACTTTTTTTTCTAGTAATACACATCAACACCAGAAACATTTTAAATTGCTATTCTGAGTCTGTAAAGACATGCACACCCAGAAAAAAAAATCCTATAAATGTTGCCACTTAAAAAGAAAACTGCTAATGATATACCTGCTTGCTCCTCCTGCAACAAATTCGTAATTTCACTGCATCAGCAGCAGGCTGAGTATGAGCAAATGTGGAGAGTATGGCCAAAAATGTGACACTGCTTTTCCAAAACAGAGTCTATTTTCCCCATCAAATCAGGGATACGCTACTTTCACTAAGCTTATTACTCACAAAGAAAAGCTTCCTATAATAAATTCCACAGGTTGATTTTTAAAAAAAAGCCTTTGGGTGACATCTGTTGTGCCACTGAGGTCAATTTTTCATCCTCTTGCTAAAAGGACTGCTTGCTTCCAGGGCACCAAGTTAACCCATTTCTTCCCATCTTTGGCATTTTCTGTTTGTCTGTACCTCATGTACTGCATTAGTGTCTTGCTTCCATGCAAATTCCTATTTTCCACTCAGGTGAAAAGAAAAAGTAATGGGAGTCATATCTATCTATCCTTCAAAAGCATTTCTGTTGTCATTATATTGCAAAGGTTTCACATAGTTGTCTCCTTATTACGAGACTTTCATACCTCCTTGATGTTTCTCATAGGCAGCTCCTCTAAGCACTGACTCTTTCTTCCTACAGCAGCCAACTCACCCCAGTTCATTTCAACCAACCAATCCACTCTTTTATAACACTCTTCTTATTGGCTACAGCTGTGGTCTGTTAAAGTCAGGCCTGCTCCCAATCTCTAATAATTGGCTCAGCTGCAACTCCTTAAGGGGTAAGATTACTTTCTATACTACCTCTATTTTCTTATATTGTATCCCCCTACACATTTCCTTTCACCAAAGTCCAAGGACATCCCATCCTTTTTTTCAACCCCATAGAAGATCATCCTTCTCCCAAGTCATTTCCCTTCTGCCAGCCCTATTTTTGCCACCACAGACATCCTGACAAGCTGGAGGCAACACCAGCCAACTTGTCCAGCACCAAGCCATGGTCTCTGGCAGGAACACAGCAGCACCCCAGGGCCCAGCTCCAGGGGATGCTCATCTCTGCTCCTGGGCAGCAAGGATCATCCCCTTGCACAGAACCTCTCTTGGTCTTCACTCCTCCTCTCCTGCACCAGAGACCCCAGCCTTGAGATGCAGAGTGTGGGATGCAGTCCAAGAGTTTTAGTGGGAAAGTAGGAATGCATTTCTCCTTTTGTTTGGGACTAAATAGGTGATTAATGTGCATCACTTTGCCACAGGGAACTGAAGTAGAAAATAAGTTACCACCAAGTTACCTAAGTTTAAAAAAAAAAGAGAACAAAAAAATACCGCAACAAAATAGTTATTAAAATTATTTCAAATTTAACAAATACCTGGGACCAACTTTAAAAATAACTAAGGGTACCCATAGGAAAAAAAATAACACTGCTGAGGTATTGTAGCAAGGAAAACTAATGTGATTCTCTCAAAAAACAAAAAGGCCTTAATATTTGCTGTTAATTTAAAATTATTTTCCCCAATTTAAAATTTGACTCATTTCTCTTTCGCTAGCAATATTAGTCATTTTGACAAGTATTATGTATGTCTGTGCTGCTGTTTTTCTTTTTACTTTCTTGGTTTTTTAAACAGCCCCACTGGATTATGTAACTTAGCTCAAAGGCAGTTTGGTTTTTGGTGTTTTTTTATCCATTTTCCAGTACCAGACTTGCTGAGCATTACATCAAAATGACCTCAAAGAAACAAAGAAAATATATAATGTATATTAAAAAGGAGGGAAAAAAAAATAAAGCACAGATGCCCTAAAGTATCTTCCAGAATTTTTTAACACTTTTTGCTTCACTTTTTATTTTCTTACTGCTCAGAAAATATTTCTGAGTGAGAACATCTGTGCTATTTTCTGGATTGATGTTAGAAGAATTGCACTTTATTTTCAATATACATAAGCACTGGTTCAGCATTGTTGCATGTTTTATCCATTCAATTTATATTTGGATGAAACGGTTTGTTTTCCTTTGAAGAACCAGGAAATTGTTTTAAAGCTACATGAACCATATTCTGTATAACTAAGATCACCAGCATTTCTCCCCCATTTACTCCGTCTTATTTTACCAGATTAAATGTGCCACGACCAAAAGATGTCATAGTCTGGTACAACTGAGAAAGTGTTACTTCCAGTGGTGTTTTTGTAACAGAACTAAAACATCTGTGACTGTTATAAGTGAAGTTAAAGTGTAAAAAGCTATGAGAATCAGATGGCTTTCCACTGGCTGAAGGCTATATTGCCCAGGAGAAGAAAGGCTGGCAACTCCCTAAACCCCAGATTGCCTGCAGGAACTGTTCCCCAAATGCACTGAGCACTTTCACAGGCTCCTCCACAGTCCTCCCCTCAGAGCTACAGGAATTGCTCAGCAGCTGAATGGTGCTTTGCTCAAAGGGAAATCACTCTCCAGCCACTCTTCCACAAACACACGCTTCACTTTGGTCACTGTAAGTAACAGTGAAACACTGAGAAACCACATCATGCCAAACTGAAATCCATGGTGCATCCCATCCAGGCAGAGATAGGTGCTGCTCACACCAGCCAATCCCAGCAGTACCACACACATCCTTCACTGAAAGCACCTTCAAAGCTGAAGGGCTTACAGGGTGTCCACTTCTCAAGACCCTCTTTTTAAACACTACAGAATTCAGTCTTCTTTATTAGCTTTGAATAATCCCAAGTGTCTGCTTGCTCAAATCACAGGGGTACAGCCCCAGCATGGCTCTCAGGCCTTTTTAAGATGAGCCTCCTCCCTTGTTGCATGGATGGCACAGAACAAAGGCAAGAGCTGGCAGAGAGGGCATGGCAGGGCTTGTGCAGCTCCCTGCCTTGCAAGCCCCAGGTCCCTCGGGCACAGCACTGCTGTACAGCAAAGTGCCCATGCCAGGGACCTCCGCAGCCACTGCCACACTCTCCAAAGGTTCATGTCTACCTTCACCCTGCAAATTCTCTTGCCATGTGCAAGAGCCACCTGTATTTACAGATGAGCCAATGACAGAAAAACGTTGATTTGGCTGAAAACTCAGACAGAATTGGAGAAAAGAGGTTAAAAGAAAGTTTTCCATAATGAGCAGAGGGAATTTATCACTGTAGCCTTGCATTTCCAGCACCAAACCTGCAGGATCACACAGCAGCTTCCTAAATGTGAAGCAATCATGACCCATTTCAGTACTGATCTTCCTTAAATTAGCATCTCTCCAGTGCTGCTCACCAAGCCCCAGCAGAATGACGCTCCTATCAGCTGGGTTTCACTGCACTGTTGGGAGCCCAGCGTCAGTGAAGAGGTCAAGAGCCAGCTGGAGAAAACAGCCCAGAGCCCCACGGAATCCTGGCTGACCTCAGGTAAATCACTGAAATATTACCCAGCCAAAACTGAATGTGGAGCCCAGACACATCATCCTGGGGTGTCAGCTAGAACTAAACTGACAGCCAACTGAGCAGCAGGGGTGACAGGGATTTTTTGGCATTTTGGTTCCTTTTTGGGGTTGAGAGGATTCCTGTGTATTCTGGAAATCACCTGTAAGATTTCTTTCTACTTAAAAAAGGCTTGAGATTTGCACATATAGAAAAATGAAATCCAAATCTAAAATAAAATAAAAAAAAAAAGAAAAAACCACACACAAACAAAAAGAACTTGAAGTCGTTTTTATGCTAAATTTAGCCACTGCTGCCCTTGAGTATTGCCAAAGGGGTCACTGAATGGGCATTGTGGCAGATCCATTTAAGCCTGTGGCAAAAACCTAGTGGTCAGGCTCAAGGAGAGAATGTGCCAAGAACAACACAAAGCCCAAGTAAAATCAGCAGATTTTCATACTAACCCAGCCATGTGTTAGGCTCTACAAATGATGCCCCAGTGACACAGTCATGAGGAACTGTGCAACTGTTTGCTCTGTAGAATGTAACTTGCATCAAAGCTGCCGTTGTGTACCTGACAGAGAACCAGCTGTCTGAGAACTGACTTTTAAGCAAATAATCCCCGTTACCTGGCACTGGGGGGATAAAATCAAAAACAGAAAGAAAAGCAAGTTTCACAGACACAATCACTCAGGCTTCAACCTTCCTCCCTCGCAACTCCCTGCTGATGAATGTCAGACCTACCAAAGAGATGGTACCAAAGCGTTGGGTGGCCTAAGCCCCCAGTGTACAAATTACGTGAGAATATGGTCATCTGACACCTGTTACCTTTGCTTACACTGCCAACTCTCCTGGACTTCTGGTCTCTTATCAGCAGCAGCCTCTAACACTATCAAAGAGCAGATTACAATTTCTTTTCACAAATATTATTGCACTGCAGTTTTCAAATTAACAATTGAAGTATTGTTCCATGCAACATCAAAACCCCCATAAAACTTCATCTCCTACAGCATTTGGCATGGGAGAGGGAAAAGGTGTCTTGAGACTTCTATTAA
>NW_005054360.1:4409907-4413124 GCF_000277835.1 Geospiza fortis
AACTGGAAAATGAGGGTTATATATGACATCTAGGATCACCACTACAAGCTCATGATATGCAGGCCATCAGCCTGAACTATCATGGAAACCAAACAATCCCTCTAGGGACTCAACGTGACACTGAACAACTCTAGCGAATCTACAACTTCCTATTTCATATTCTTGCTTACCATGCTCATTTACATCACTTTTTTTTTTAATTATATCTACCCATTGCTTATTCATACCTATTTTTACTTGCAAGAAAAAGAAGATAAAAGTTAAAATGCTCACAATACCCTCTGCAAAAATCAAAGCACAAGAGATTATGCTGACCGTCAAAAGTCAACCAAAAAAAGGCAGAAACATCTCTGGCAACATCTAGATCAAACCAAAGTTACAAGATGCACAATTACTTCCTTTCAATAGTTGCTCGATACATCATTTTTATAATAATTTTCCACCTTTTAACACTGGTTCAATATTTGATAAGCGTGTTTCATCTCAACTGCCCATCTGCTTTCTCCCTTTTGGTGCAGATGATGGTGCAGGCCATCATCTCTTGCCATCAATGTTAAAACATTCAGATGTGGCTGACCTCCCCTCTTAAATCACCCTTACCTTCTTGCAAGCTTTTAACCATTAAATTAATTGCTAGGACTACACCAACTCCAAATCTGCACAGCCCTTGACCAGCAGGGTCTGGAAAACACATCTACCATTCCTCAGGCCAGCTGTCCCCTGCCCAAGTTGTACTCCTTTAAGGCTCAGGCAGAGATTGTGCCAGAGGCTGCATCACTCCATCAGCCGCACAAAAGTGCACCATTAGCGTGCCCCCATGAAAACTGGGTTTCATTTAACATGATCGATTTTGCTGACTCCACTTGCCCTGAACAAGGTGGACATTTCAAACATCTTTTATCGTTTGCTTGTTCATTTCCCACAAACACAACCTGCAGAAAGAATGCATCATGTTTCAGACACAAAGCTTCTCTTGGAATAAAAGCAAAAGAACAGAAAAATTTATACACACTACATAGACCAGCCTTTAAACACAGCCTGTCATATTAATAATTAATTCCGCATACAAAGACTTAGCATTGACAGCAGTGTTAATCCATAATAAATTTTTGGATAAATTTGAGGATTCACTCAGAATCCTCATCAAAGACATAGCACCCAGAACAAACTGCAGTTACCTGCAATTGTGCTATCTGTATGTTTTGAACTCCTAAAATTTTACAGAGAGGAGAACTGTACTATTATGTGGATTGTTCTCCATAAGTACATTTTCCATTCTCGACATGTCTCTTCAACCTAAATAATACCAAGCCAGAACACTGAGGGCAAATTTTGAAGTTATTCACTGCTGGCACTCTGCAAGCATGGTTTTGGGCTGCCTCACTACATCTGCACAGGGACATCATAAGTGCACTGTTCTGATCACTTACTGCTAATCACAACTGGGAAACCGTGACAAAGTGGGGGGAAATCTGGGAAGGGCTGACAACTCAGTTCTCAAGGAGTTCTCCTGAAAGAACTGCTGCACATAGTAGACACACACATTCTTGCAGGATGAGAAATGCTGCTTTTCCTGTAAGTATGAAAACCATATAGTTCATTCAAATATTTTGAATAATCTTCCACCAGATATGCTTCTTTCCATACAAGTATAGTGGTGATGTAGTAGATTTCAGTGTCAGCTTGATACCAGCTGCCAGACTGTAAGTTCATATGGGCACATATACTTTGATCCTCTCAGTTAGGAATTACTTTGTCCCCTTTCTTGTCTCCTTATGAACTGAAGATTTGCTCATCTGCTACACTAGCACAGAAAGGAACCATCTAACTGCTATGAAAATACAGTCATCTGTGGAATTCCAGCATCCAAACCATACAATTACTACGTTACTCTACTGCAAGCACAGCAAATAGCATTATACACCTACTTACAAAACTTACTTACTGTAAGATCCAGTTTCCTCCCACCTAAACATCACCACAGAAAATGTTCAGCAAATTTAAGTTAGAAGTAAGGTTTGACAGTGACCATATAAAACACTCAGAGAAAGTCCATGGACACTGCTGCTGTTTTCAACCACAGAATTTCCATCTAATAGAAACAATCTTGGTAATTGCAGCTACCTCAAGTCCACACCAGCGGCATTTAGCATAACCACCATATAAATACTAATAAATAAAACCACCATGTCATTTTAACCCAGAATACAGAGCTTTTGATACCAAAGTCTGGCTGCCTCTCTGCAAACTCTCCCTTTAATAAGTACATGGCCATATTCAGAGTTACTTTTTTTTTTTTTTCCCTCCCAGGCTTCTACAGGTGGGCCACTTTTGTTCTGAACTGAAATTGGCAATGATGTAACCTTTTCCTGGGGACTGCTGCGTGTCTCCCCTGTGTTTATAACTTCAATCCCTCCTGGGTTTAACATTATGCTGCAGAATGCAACTGCCACCCCTTAATGTAACTAAATACTTGGAAGCCAGGATGCAGCCCATTGCCACAGAAGTTACACGGGCCAGTTTTGGAACAAAACACAGCAAAATAATTACTTTCATTAATGCTGTAATACTGAAGATCAAATGCTGCAAACATTTCTCATCTGAATGGCCCAATGAGGCATTCAGTGTTCCACAGTCTCACTTTACTGATCACTGCTTTACCTTAATCAGAGAAGTACTTTCAGCCCCAGTCTCCTATATGCAAGTAGATTGCCATGTGCATTAACTGCTGTATATGAATGACAGCTGACAGCCATATCCTCAAGAATCTTTTTTCTCTTTTTGCAGATGGAATCAGAATATGTTTGCTGTCTTCAAAACCATGCATTTTAGGAATCAGGTGGGGAGGTGATGGGAAACTCAGTTACTTTTCTCCTTCCAGCATTTGGGATTCTCTATGAAAAAACTGATTTTAAAAATTTTCTCAGGAATCACTTCAAACCAATCAATGAACTGTTCACAATATTCCTTCCATTGCATGTTTCAGGACAACCTGGCAGTCTGCATTTGCCAAACTTCCAGGATCAGAAGTGTAAAATGTCTCAGAAGGGATGAGGGGGTGAAGCATACTAAAACTTCTTAGATCGATAAGGCAGAGGAAAGGGGAAGGGCACTCCTGGAGTTTCTCCACCAACGATGGTCACACTGCCCAACAAACCAGTTGATTAAAAAAAAGTTTGCAGCAACAAGAAAGTACAGGAGGGGAGGAAGGAAGGGG
>NW_005054360.1:4414471-4423482 GCF_000277835.1 Geospiza fortis
GCTGCCCCCGCCTCGCTCTGCCCCGCCGGGTAGCGGGCATGCGGAGCCGGGGTCGCATCGGCACAGCACAAGGAGCGAAATCCCGGTCCCTCGGCCCCGGCTGGTGCACTGGGGGGAGGAGGTACCGCTGCTGCCCCTTCTCCTGCCGCCGCCCTGCCTCAGGTACGCGGCTCCGGGGAAAGCGAGGCATGGCACGGCAGAGAAGGTGCTCGGCAGGGCAGCACGGCGGTCCGCTGTTCCTCCCGGTGTCCAGGGGCACAGCCACCCCTCACGGCCGAAATCAGATGGCCTTCCTGGGCTTTGGGGCATCTGTTAACGCAACAGGACCTACACTGTGCAAAACCTCCTGCATCATCAGTAACACCGGCATCAATGGAACTGCTGAGCAATCTCCTCCGCAGAGCCGTCAGAAGTCATAGGGGTTCAATAGGTATCGTGCACTTTTTTCCAGGGATTTCATTGAGGACAATGGAATTGCACAGTTCATTGGTCATTCAGTGTGGCCTGACAATATATATCTTTTGTGTAGAAATGTAAAACAATTTAACTAGTGGGAAAGCAGAGTTTGGAGGACAGGAAAGCAATGAAAAAAAACTTTCTCCTTTTTTCTTTTTTTTTTTTTTTTCCTGAACTTACACGCAGCACTAAAGATCTGAAATTCAAGCAAGCTCTGTAGCACATAATGTCAACATCCTTCTACAACACCGGACAACTCAGCACGTGTCCTCTGGTGCTCCCTGCCCAGCAGCTGTCCCAGCTGGCAGAATGCTCTTGTTCCCTTAGCAACAGTATTAGTAAATTTAAGAACTTCAAACCTGGTACAAATGGCAAAGCTGTCTGCGGTTTAGTAGGTACAGAGGTAAGGAGAAGGATTAATGATGTTTTCAAAACACCAAAGGTAGAATTATTGGCCTGTTAAGTCAAGGGTGAGAATGGCATCCCTAACCCTTTGCATTCTAGTTAGGAGTTTCCAGTATGGAAAATGGAGGAGTCAGTTTATATTAATTTGGTTTCATGCATATTGTTCAATTTCATTGAAATCCATAGAACCTTTTCTATTAATTTCAGTTTTGGAAAGCTTTGGGACACTCACAAGATCAAAGAATTAATTTCCTGACCTACAGATAATTTTTAGCTTAGATGCCAGTTTTATTAGTTACCCATCTGAGTTATCTGGACTAATATATCTGAATTTAATATGAGAAATAGTCTGTCTTTTAAAGCAGGAAACAAGCACACCTGCCATGTTATATTTTGTCATATCCCCAGTGTTCACTTGTGTGGAATAAAGACAGCATGCAGTAGTTCAGAAAGGCAGAAATAAAATAAATCCAGTGTAAACAGTTTACAGCTCATGACTGAGACAACTGAGTACACTCTGCAGTTTTATGACCACAGCTCATCGAGTTTATTATTGGAAAAAGATGAAAATGTCCTCTAACCTGCTGCTTCTGTACTTTCTAGGTGATCATAAGAGCTGCTGGGAAAAGATGAAAGAGCTATAAATCCTTGGTTTAATATACATCACCTAAAAAACTTGCAGAAAGGACTCTGAAAATGTGAAGTCAATAGAGCCTCTTTCCAGGCTGTTTTTAACAAGAATTTTACAATGTCATAGACTTTGTAATATTCCTTATATGTTGTAATATATCCATATATATAATATATTATATATAATATTATATATTATACTTTGGTTGTCATTTGCATTTATCTGCTAAAACATAATGTTGCATATTAGAAGCTTTACCACACTGCTCTAAAACTTGATATTTATAAAGCTTAATACTGTTGCTGGTCAACAGTAACTATTTCACTGTTCAGATACAGCTACAGGTTTTTCGTGTTTTTCTGTGATTTAATTCCTGCTCCCACTGTCTTTAACAAGTTTCTTGGCAGTTTTCCCAGCTGTTCTAACACGCTCCTGGAAAAAAAACTCCAACAGTTTAGAAAGAAACATTGATAGTTTTTCCATTAAATGTGTGAAATGGGAAAAATCGGTAATGAAGTACAAGAAAACAAGAAAACAAGTCTATCCTTAAAAGTGATTGAGACCAAAACTTAAAGACTTGCACTGGAATAGTGATAGACTTAACAGGAATGAGAACCTCCAAGATTTGAATTTCTTCCCCACTAGATTCACACACAAGTAATACATACATCATTCTGAAAACATTTTAAATAAAATTTACCACATATAGTATTTGTCTTGTTCTTCCTTAAAAGAAATAATGAACTTTAAAAAACAAATGTAACAAGGCTGTGAGATTGTATGAGGTCTAATTATGTAAGATAAATGAAGTATAAAACATTATTATAAGAGATTATGAGAAAAGGATTATACTAATCAGGAGAAGAATTGGCAAGAGTTGCTGGTTTACAAAAATTACAATTATTATCCACGCTGCAATATGGGTGACACATATATAATTCTGGATGTTGAACTTTCCTGAGCTAACATTCCACAGAACTGACAATTCATTTATTAACAGTACGTTGCTGGAGGATTTCCATGAAGACATCATCAGTCTCGCAGGAAGGTGGTGGAGCATGGGATGGAGGGAATCAGAGCTTGCAACTACTACTGATCACCAGTCAAGTTTTGTTCAAAACAGGCATTCCAGATGAAAGCCCCTGAGTAGACACTGCAAACATGCAAGGAGTGAGAATCTTGCAATTAAATGCTGATTATCAAAAGCCTTTTTTATGTGAATGTTAAAATATTCAGACAGTGGAATGATGTTGATTTCCAGAGCTGTCTCACAGTTTATCCCACCTTTATACTCTGCATTGGAGAATTTTCATGGAATAATTCTGGATGTGTTCAGGTTTACTTGTCTTTTCATGGCATACAGATATTCCCTGGTTTCACAATAAAATACCAACTCCAGGTACAGTATGTTTTAAGTTCACTCTATTTTAAATATAGATATTTCCTTAAGCCAATTTAAGTTCATTCAGTACTGTAGAAAGACCAGTGTCAAACTGAACAGCAAGAGTATTCTTTGAAGAATTACATTTTTTTTAAAAGTGCCATTTGTGAAAATGCCTTAGGGATATTCCAAACAGTACTACTTTTAATGATTTAAGATAGCTACCTGCTGAAACACTTCTGCTGGGTTATTAGGTAAAGCCTTAATTTCTTTTTCAAAATTCTGAATTTAAAGCTTGAAATCATTTACATTTTACTCTGAGGTAGAAATTTAATCAAAGTAAACATGTCTGTGACTGAGATCTTTCCATAGATAACCTTTCAGCTATAGGGGTGGGTTGATTTCTCAGCTGTTATATTTTGTGACTTTTTTCCTGCCATACTGATAGTTCTTTGACAAAGGAGTAAAGGATTTTCTTTTATGAATTAGAAAATCATTAAAGCTTATTAAATAATTGTGGCTAGCCTTGATTTGGAAAAAAAAAAAAGAAAAGGAACTGAATAAAAACTTATTTTCTACAACTTCTCAAAAGGGTCTGGGATTTCAGGACTGAAAAGCCCTCGAATCAGTAAAAGGTAGTCACAGAATCACACATGTATTAATCTTAGACTTAGACTTAGGGGATGCAGACACACAGATTTGGGAAGACAAGAACTTTCTTTGCGGTATAATAGAAGAAGGAAATTGTAGCAAAGAACAATGTATGATTTTCAAGAAAAGCCACAAGATTGTTATCCTTTCCAGGGGCTCCAACCTGTGTCTCAAGCAACTTCAGGTAGTGGGAAGGTGTTTAGGGCTAAAGAATGTGTATAGGTAAATTCACTACTCTCTTTTTCTGTATCTATACTGGTCTTATGCTGTTTTAAAAAGAATTATGTTCAAGGATTTTGAATAGTTTTCTTGATAATGCACTGGTGGTTTTCAGCCATCATGGAACTGTTTAAATGGAATTGCTTTCTCTAACTTGTATCAACTAATAGCTTATTGAGCTGAGATCTGGGAAGGCTTGAACTAAGATATATTAAGTTAGTTTTTGGTGTGGGCCCTTAAAGGCAATCTACAGGTAAGGAAGCAGAATCATTAGAATCATTCAGCAATCTTTACAGAGGAAAGGAAAAGGGAGAACATGAACACTGAATGTCAGCAGCTGAGACCAGAAAATCCCTGCATAATTTCACAGGACAAAGAAGAAGCACTTATACAGATTTAGAATTTTATCCCTGACCAATTTCAAAGGGCAGCTCCAGGCATTCAGTCATCAAAGCTTCCCAACACCTAAAAAATGAAAAGCTAAATGCAAAATTTCCTACCATGGAAAATATTAGATAATATAAGTAGAGGGGTCATTGCTGCCTAGCCCTACAATATTTAACACAAACATACAAGCATATCATCAGTAAAATTAAATTTGTAGCAACTGTTCAATTACCAGCAACTATTAAAAATTGTAAAAATAAAGCTGTTAAAAATAGCAGAATTTAAGAGATTTAAAAGCAGCATCAGAAATCTAGGCGAACGTGTTTAATATACACAAGACTTAACTAAAGGGTACTTATAGAATATATGATCTTGAGACTCTAGAATGTCCATTTCAGTTTTGTCTTAAAGCTTTTAGAAGCCTGGTACTTCCTTGAAAATATCAGAAGTTACTTCACTTTTAAGCCTCACCTATAAAAGCTACTTGGAGACATTTTGTTTCTGATGAGAATTTATTGGATCTTTTCCTTCTCCTTTTTTTCCATTCTGCCTGTCCAGAAGTTTGCTCTTTGCATTTCTTCCAACCTTTCAGTTATTGATGAAGCTCTTGGCACAGATTTCCAAGCTCTGAAACACAGAATACAGAATTCCAGTGACTAAAAAAGGCTTGTGGAGTCTTTTCACTGACTTCTGTGGGCTTTGGATCAAGCCCTTGGGCCTTATCTACTCTACCCAAATAACGAATAAACAATATCAACACAGAGCTACAGTACTGGGCTCATTTGTCAAGTACTTGCCAGAGGTGGAACAAATTCAGATACTGCCAGAGGAACCCATTTGCTGAAGAGAAGCTGTGCCAAGTTATTTGCCACTATCAGGTTTTATCTATTGATGAGCATTCCTGAAAAAATACCTTCCTGTGACATGAAGAGGAACACCCACGGGATATGTTAGTCAAAAGGCCTATCAAAACATGATAGAACATATATTCTGCCACACAAATTATTCATGTGGTTTATAAACATATTAAGGATATATTTCTCAACTGGTGTTCCTCTTTAGGAATCTCTGTTTAATTTCACACCCTGTTCTCATCCTCACTGGACTAAAAGTGAATGGGAAAGTGTCATGGCTATCAGAAACATGTTATCTTGATGTTTGCAGGAAAACATTGATAAAGCTTGAAGGGAAATACATCCCTTGCTCAGCTTCTCCTTGTGTTGATGGTAATAGGGAGGACTGCATGGGGTAAGGATATTAGAGAGAGATTTTCCAATTTGCACAGGAATTTAGAGGGATAAGAATATGGACATGCACTTGGAACACGTTCATCTCTGTTACACATGGAGTTAAATACACTCCTGATGCAAACACATGCTATCACTCCTGCACAAATATTTGCTCCTGAGCAAAGTCCCATGGCACCTGCAGAAAGCCTTTTCTAGGACACAGGCCAGCAGCCAAGTGTCAAAGCATGAAGGACCAGCAGGGAATGTGTTACACATTTCCTTGAAGGGATTGTGACCAGGATATACAAGATCACCTTCACTGCTGCAGCAGAGCTACTCGCTGAAAACTTCCAAAAATTTCCAAATACATACTATGACCAGAATCAAGTACTTGAAAGAGGAGTGGGGCAAAAGCTGACAACTGAAATTTGAACACTGCTTTTAAGATCGTTCTTGACTTAGAGGAGACAACATAACAAAAAACTAATCAGAAAGAGGTGACACATTATCTCTTTCATTCAGATTTCTCTTATTTTCCTTTCATTAGCCTCAAAATCTTCTTTCTTCCCCTCCTCTTTCTAAATTTTATTCTCTTTTCCATACTCAGTCCCACTTCTCTTTCCATCTCACATCCTTTTATTGCCTTCCCTTCTTGTTGTCTTGCTTAGAAGTATTTGCAGCTACTGAAATCAGTAGAAAGGAAGACTCACATGAAATAGGAGAATCCCCAAGAGCTAAAATACATGACAGATTGTGGCATGCCACCAGTAATCTATTTAATTCAAGACAGAAAAGATTATGACAGTAAATGGGTAGGTTTCCCAAAATTCAGTACAGTGTTATACAGCATAAGGATGTCTTGATTCCTCACAGAAGCAGCCCAACAGCTTAAACTGATCTGCAAAGATTCAAAATCTGTAATCAAAGCCAAGCTGTCTTCTCCAATACAAAGTCAACTAACTAGCCCTGGCAGAGGTAGGATATCAGGCCCATCAAGGTGCAACAGGTGAGTAGAGCTAAAAGCAATGACAACAAAATCACTTGATAAGGCCATCTTTTGGGTTTTAATCTGTTGTTGACTATGATAACACATGGACTAGAGCATGCTGCAGGAGTGTGTCTGTGGAGAGCAGCAGTAGGGCAGCTTGAGAACCACTGCTCAGTGCCAAAATGAAGTCTTCACTCAGGCCTGATCTTGTTTCACTGGGCAAAAAGGCCCTTCAGCAACTGACATTCCAGGGCTCAAGGAAACACTGAGGAGCGTCTCTAGAAACCAAGATTTCCCGCACGTTATAATTACAGAATGGTCTTCAGGACCACACCTGAGCACAGGTCCTGCTACTGTCAGCAAGGGCTGTGTGTTCAGATTTGAGAGAAGAATATAAAGCAGATTAATTCATACATCCAAACCAAAACAGATAGATCAGATGGACAAGATTAGCTCACCAATCTTCCTGCAGCTGGAATTAGCAACTCAGGAGCCTTCTAATTTGCCAAATTCACACTGTGGCTCCACACTAATCCAGCTGACGCTCCACCTTCACTTACCATGTCACCTGTTCTAGGATTTCAGTTTATTCTAGATTTAAAAACTGATCCTTCATATGGAATAAGTGCGCATTATATATACCTCCGTAAGTTATCTAAAGTTTATATTCTCTTTTGGAAAAAAATTATTACAAATAAATTACTAAGAAGTTAAATTATGTCTCGGATTGATGAGTTGCAGTACAGAGAGTCACTAGTACAGGATACTGCTTCATACAAAAAGACAATGGAAATAAAACACTGATTCAGGTATGCAAGTGCATTATACCCAAAGAGTGCATTATACCTACGATTGCTCTCAAGGACTCAAAAATTGTCTTTCTCACACCACAGAAATTACAACTTCACCTGTTTCCAGCACAAATCCAAAACATAGCCCTGTACCAGCTATGAAGAAAATTAACTCTACCCCAGCCAATGCCAGCGCTCAGGGAAGCCAATCGAGTTTAATTACATGTAGACTCTTGCAAGAGTTCAATCATTTACATCTGCTGGGGTGAAACAGTTATTTTCTATCAGGGAAAACAATTTCTTCTTAAGCTGTTAAACCAGTAACATGGTGGGCGATTTGTTTCACATATGGCTTTGCAAATGTGTTTTCTTTCTCTCAAGATTTATCAATACACTGCTACAGTTTTTCAACTTTTTTTCCTGCAGAATCAAGCACTTACCAGCTCACAGCTTGAAATAAGAATGCAATGAATGCTGTTTTCTCTATACTTTTTCCACCTGCAATAGATTTAAAAGTCTAAAGCTACTGAGCGGGGATGTGGAGGGAGCCCATGTCTTTCAGTTCTTACTGTCGCCAAGTGCAGCTGCGATGGACATGGGGACCTTAAAGTTGGAGAGGAGCAGTTTATCCTGCCTGGGGATTTCTCCCCCTCACTCCTGCAGGTCACTGACCTGACAGCCAGCTGACACACTCTGAATCACAGCAGTGTCACTCACAGTGTTCCAAGGCACCTGAAATGGCCAAGGCACAGTAAAATCCTGGCGACTAAACTGGAGCAGCTCAAGAGCTGCTTTTGGTGCTGCTGACTCCTCCTTGTCCCCGGCAGGATGCAGAGCAGTCGCTGGTTACAGCTTTGGGCTGCCTGCTCCATGAGGGTGTTCCTTCTGTCAGGGTATCTGGTTTTGTCTTCCAAGATTAATAGCTCTGTTATTTCACCCTGCTTCTTTCAGCACTGTGGGGAACCATTACAGACAGGCACCCTGTCCAGAACAGAGCCCTTCACACCCTTTGAATTGCATGGTTCGGACATGGAGAAGGTGGTAGCAATGCTTGAGGGTCATCTATGCAAGTCTATAGATCGAAATTTTCTGAAACACTAAATATCCACCACTTACCATCTGTAGATCTTGATCTGGTTTAGATCTAGAAGGAATTTTTTAGCATATTTAGTGTATACTTGATTTCTGCTTTCACCTGTTCTCTTAGGTTTGTTCTCTTAGGTTTCTCAACTGCAAGCAATGTATTGGAATATTTGTTTTTTTCTTATTAGCAATGTTGTATAAATTTCTTATGTTTTTTTACAGTGTATTAACTCTGGAAATTAACTGTCTCTGCATATTTTCATATACTTGTATCTTTACCTGTGCTTAAAGCACCTAGGTTGTATAAAAAATTGAAAAAAATCATACAAATTTACCTTATGATTTGATGGTTTTTAGCTCAGTCACATAAGCACTGAAATTCACTGTAAAATGGCTATTTTGAATGCCATGTACATGGGCAAATTGCTAAAGGTAAGATAGCCAATGTGACTGCTCATACATTACATTACTTAGGTCAGTACTTAAATTCCCAGTATTTGCATAGGATTACACTTCTGCCACAAGGCCCACTGGTTAAATAATAGCCTCATCAGAGAGCTGATGCAGGGAGTGATTTTTCCTGAGAAATTTTTGGTTTGATCTCATCCTCTCCATCCTCAGTCAGATCCTTCAATTCATGCCCCTGTTCAAGATTGGGGTTTTTTTCAGACAAGAAACATCTGCTAGGTGTAGATCTCTTCCTTCTTCCATACTGCCTGGCACCCTGGTTTGCATAAAGCAATTACCTGAACTTGCTCTTCTCTTTTGATGGCTGCAAATTTGTATTCCT
>NW_005054360.1:4423504-4443268 GCF_000277835.1 Geospiza fortis
CATGAAAATATTTTATATATTTTGCCCACCTTTACAGGACAGCTTTGTAGTCACAGCATCTTTAATTACTATGCACTGAATATACTCTCTTGTCTCTTTTAATATATAATATTATATACTCTCTTGCATATATTAATATATAGTATCATATACTCTCTTTTTTTCAGATAGGATAACTTTTTCTAACTTTTTCTAGTTGCATATTTCTCTGTTTCATCAGATCATAACTTCACCTATTCCCTTTGACATTTTTTCAGCTTTTTTGTATTGCTTATGCAATATTGATATTCCTTTTTCTATTTTTGTTCTCTTTATGTATACTGATCCATGATATATTCAATAATTCACAGCTACTTACTAAAAAAGTCTTTTCATCCCTAATGCAAACACAAACACATTGCCCAGCTGAGGGATGTAAGAGCTGTGTATACAAGGCCCTTGCAAGAATTTCTTTTTGCTAACAGTGCAGCTCTGGTATCCCATCACTACCATGATTTCTCTTTCTGTTCATCTTTTTAAATGCAGTCTTCTTCTCCTTTGGCAGTTTTTTCCTCTCCTCTCTAAATATTTCTTGCAACTAATCACCAGAGCTGAGAAATAGCCATCCCTGCAGCAAGCCACAGTCCTCTGTGGTCTCAAATTTCTCCAGCTACTAAAAAAAAGGTAAAGCTCCCCTTTAATCACAGTGCCCACAGAAGGGACACAAAACTAAATATCAGGACACATGGGCTGAATGAGGCCTTTCCCTGAGGCTGCCCAAGTGGAACAGGAGGGATCCAAACCTTTCTCTGCAAATACAGAAGGATAAACTCTGCTGTAGCTGCTGGCATCGTTAGGAGACTCTTCTCACTGGCACTTGTGGAACTCATTGTAAAGCCCTGTTTTGGTGCGTGGGAGGCTGGAGATAATTTTAGTGATGGTGAAAAGTGCCAGACTTATCAGACATCGGAGATGCTGCTCTAGATTTCACTTGTGTAGTGCCTTATGTCTACTCTAACTCAGTGGAACAAAACGTTACTGGTTTGACTGGAGGGGGGTTGATTTAATCATTGTTAGCACACTTGTTTTGCAGCGCTAATGAGTAGGCAAAGTTTTCTCTTCACAGAACCAGTACTGTATAGGCAGAAGGATCAAGAGCATCATTTTTCTGGTGTCTGCCTATTCTGCTGTGGAGTCAGCACTTCCATGCACACAAAATTATTCAATATATCTTTGGTACCACAGCTAAGGGAATGAAACAGCTTTCTTATACATCAAAACAGGGAAGCCATTAACTTCTTATTGGAGGGCACAAAGTCAGCTTTGAATAGTCTTCTGTTGTGCTTTCTTGGACACAAATACACTTCTTTAGTATTTACAAACTCTGGAAAGCCTTGAGGAAAAGTGTATATTGTGTTACCTTACTAACCAGAGGCAGGATAGTTATTTGAAACATAATTTATTTCTTGGCTTTCCCCACAGTGTTTTGATAATTGTAGTGAAAACTTTAAACAAACAAATGAAATGCAGTATATTTTTGTATCATTGAACTATGGGAATTTTATTGAAGGGCAGAAGAAGAATATATTGTTTTTTGCACTGGAGCTTCCACTGGTCAAAGAACACCATCCAGCCATTGGAACTGACAGTTAAAGCTTTCTGATGTGAAATAAAAGACATATCAGAGCTACCAGTTTCATCAGCCATGGCAGACAGTGTTGGTGATCATTTTCAGTAAAGGTGTCCCCATGACAAAGCCTTCAGTCCAGCACCCTTCACTTACAAGAGAGTACATTTCCAACCAATCTTTAGCATCCACAGTGGAATAGAAGGGATCCATCCTGAGCCTGATTGCCTTCACACTGCAGGAAAATCTGGCTCACTGTCATGAGGCTGAGGCTCATATTCATTTTTGAATATCTCTCTAAGGATTGCACTGCCTCCCCAGCAGTAACTCGCACATCCAGGTAGTCCTGCCCTCCCTGGGGCAGATGTTTCTCTGGACTCCTGAGCTTTGTTCCATGAGCTGCCTAATCCAGTTTACTCTTCCAGCTGTGCAGATATCCTCAGCACTCATTTTATAGCATTTCACCTGATGGTGAAAGAGACCTGGTAAGGCACCACTGCCCTGGAGAAAATACAGCCAAACACCTCCCTGCCCAAAACCCCAATCTATTATCTCAAGCATCTGCCTTTTCTCCTGCAACCCAGGGAACAATAAGAATCTCTGAGGCTGATGGGACCAGTTTTCTTCTTCCTCTTGACATCTTTCTCTCTGGTCAAAATCTTCTCTTGCCAAAAGCAACTCGGACACAGGCACTGTCTGCTCTACCTGCCTGCTCTCACTTCTCCCTAGAAATGCAATGATTTCCCATCTGACCATGTTAATATCTGTAATCATGTGGGCTGAATAGGAAGAGGAGCTGCAACTCTGCTTTATGACACACATTCCATGTATCACTACCCAAAATAGAGACACATGTAAAATGACTGGTTTCTTTAGTATTGTTTTGCATTGTTAGATGAAGAGGAATTGGAAGTTAATGAAGCTGAGAGAGCAAACAATAGAAACATATAAGAATATATGGGCCCAAGAAAAAGCCTCACAAATAGGCTTGAGTGAGCCTGAAATAGGATTTAGATCTGAAAAACTGTTGCTGCTTAAGATCTACCCATAGTAATGGAAAACAAGGCTTTGATTATAAATAAACAGGACTGTGCCACAGACACACCTTATTTCATCACCAGTTTCTCATCAGACTGTGAAATAACCCACAGCACTGAACTTGACTGTTCATGTCAACCAGAAGAGTCCAGCATGTTTAAAAGATAGATAACTGCAAATAGTGAAGATCCTTAGCAGTAACCTGAATTCAGACAGTTTTAGTAACTACTTCACTCAACCTGTTTTTGGATCCAAGCAGAGCTGGCAGAAGAGAAAAATACCTCAGCTCTGGAAGCCAAGGGCAAAGAAACAATGTGGGGAACAAAATGAAAGTTACCTCGTGAATGGCAAGTTTTGGCTTGCTTCTAACTGCAGTAATAAGGCAGCAAAGTGATTCACTCTGGCAGAGTTTCCCAGCTTGAGGAGCTTGAAGTAAGACAACCGCCCACCACAACCTGCTGCCTGTGAGCGAGCTCAGGAGGGGGCCTAGGGCAGCCCGAGACTATTGGGGTGGTGTGGGAAAAGTAGGAATGGAAAGCTCATCTTCAGCAGGGTAGAGATAAATGGGGGAGGAGAGAAGAGAGATAGTAGCAACGGCATTGCTTTCTTGTAAAAATAAAACTGAGTTCTATGAAAGAAAAACCGTTCTGCTCTTTCACAGATGTCAGGAGATGGATGTTCACATGTGCCATGTGGCACTGTACCTTGGAGGAATTGCCAGGTCACCCTATGAGGTCTTCATTTTGTCTTCGTTCATTGAAGGAAGAGATATACATAAATATTTTAGACGTGGGTAGGAAGGGTGGCATGACCTACCTGTGGCAGGCTAGTGACAGAGTGAAAAAGAAACCAAAATAAAGCCGATATTGATTTTCTGCCTGAGAGTGGTTAATATTTATCTAGATGTTCAAACTGGATCAGGCTGCAACTTATAAAAACTTGGCCAATCACAGCAAGATTTTCCAACAAACCTGTTCACATTTTTCAAGTACAGACACGCTGATACAACTTAAAAGAAAGGTACAGAATTGCAAGTCTCATTACTGTCACTTAAATAAAACCTCCAAGACAATTAATTATGTGTGTATACTTCTAACTTTGTCAAAATGTATGCAATAGGTAATAAATTTTATTTTCTTAACCTATATTTAGGTGGGCACAGCAAAGTTTTTTTTATTATTACTTCCAAATCACTTATCACCAAAATCGTACTTTGGCCCCAGGCATTTTCCTCATTTCTTTCTATTCTGTAATTCAGTGACCACAAAATTACACGAGGTTAACTATAGAAAGATTAATTTTAGGTTGTAACCATTTCATCTTGCTTGGGCGTTTCTCCCTGCAGGCCATCTGATAGCTTGATACCCACAGTCCATTTGCCTTTCTTCAGGGAACTTATGCTTAGTGGCTTCAGTCCCATTCAGTGTGCAGACCCCAAACAACTAACAATGAGTCTTTTGATGCTTCCATTAAAATTTAGAGCCTATTGACAGTAAGTGGGGTTTTTTTAACCTTCAGCTTCTTAGTGGTAGCACCTCAGAGGTCCATGGGCCACAAACCTAAAGCTGCTGAGAGCCTCTGTGAGTTGCACAGAGTTACTCCACCTGTTCTGCAAAGGGGCCTGGCTTTAACCTGATTAATGAACAACAGTAAAGTTGTGGGCAATGTATGAACTGCATGGGACATGAAATGCATCAGCCATTTGAAATATGAGTTCAAAAATGATATACAGGTTCTTGTACAGTACAGGTATCAAGAAATGCCAAGGTCCATGGTCGTATCCAAAACTCATGTTTCTAGTTCCTTCCTTCCTGTACATCTGTAGGAAGAGCTGCCTACATTTGGGCCTAAGAGTTCATTGAGAACCATTTTACAGCCTGGGGGTGTAAAACTTCACAGCAGCATGGTAGGACAAGCTCATTGAAGAGAGTCCTCCTCCTCCTGCAGCCTGCCTAACCCCCCAGCCCTGAGCAAGGGTTTTCCCCAAGGGTTGCTTGAGCCCCAGGAAGAGAGAACTCAGAATGAACTAATGGCTAATTAAATGAGCACAGCCTCATTAAAAAAAAACAAAAAAAAAACCACCAAAAAACAACAACAACAAAAAAAAGCAGCTTGAAAAACTCATGCTTTGAAAGGTCCTGGTCACTGGCATGGAAGCTTTTCCCCTCTGATCATGTTCCTCTCTGGTTTGTTTTTATAAGTTTAGGCAGCTCTCTGCTGGTACAGCTGCTGCCGGAGCCCTGCCAGAGGAGCCATAATTTCTTAATAGCCTCCACCAATGAGCTGTCCTGTTAACAAAACAGAAGAGAAAACATAGTTGTAGAGCAGGCAGATGTAACCTCAGGCTAAGGAGGCAGCCACTTGTAGCACCTTCTCTAACGTGGCCCCAGAGGAAACCTGGAACTGGTGCACCCAGGAGCAGGTGGGATGTGACCCTCCCTCCTGAAACCAGCAGGTTTCTGTCCACCTACTTAGACATGTAAAGCCAAGCTTCAGCTGTGCACCGAGGCGGGCAAACAAACCCAGGAGATGCCACATGTCCCACTCACTTCTGAAGAGGGGCCTGGCAGTAACACATTGACAAGCCAGGCCATCAGCTATTCAAGATGATCAAGAGCAGTGACATTTCCACATTTTCAGAGCTCTCAACAAACATAGCTAATTAAGTCTTGCATCATCTCCGCAGTTAAACACAAGTACGTATTCATCTCCCCTTCTGACAGAGGAGGAAGCTGAAGTCTGGGGGGTATTTAGGGCCATGGAGTGAGTCACTGGCAGAGCCAGAGATATTTTAAGAGCTGTAAGCTCCATGATCACTGCCTTTTCATTTAAGTTATTAGACTCAAAAATGCCTCCTTCTCCATGTGAATTATAAGGCAGATATTCTCCCATTATCAGTAAGAACGGAATGACCTCTTCCTCAGTGTGCCACCAATCCTGGAAGTACTGTGACTTATTTGCAGTCCGCAGAATATTTCTCATTGCATGTACTATTCAGGTAGGAAAAACAAGAAAAAGGGTCTCTTAGGCATGGCTGGCATACATGACAGGGATGGTTCATAAAGTGCCCTACTTTCCTGCCAGCCCCTTCTCTGGCTGCTCCTGCCCTTCAGAACACAGTGTCTGTGGCTCAGGATGAGCAGCTGCACTGGGTGCATTTCAAAGTCTATAGAAATAATTCCTGCCACGTAAGTGTTACAAGAAGACACAACAGGTGGATGAAAGAGAGAACTGTAGAAGTTATCAGTGAAATCAGCCTCTCTCAGGCCTTTTTTCCAAGCCCATTTCCAAATATAACATGGACACACAATTTCATTCAAATTTACTAAATGTATGTCATAATTAGGATTCAGAGTAATCTAATGCACACATAATTATTTATGGACAAAGCAGTAGGTGTGTGCATGGGCGTCTGAAGGCAATGACTTCTCAAAGCAAGTGTTGCCTAAACTAACCTGCCCCAACTTGCAACCACGCTTTTTCCAAAGCAGAGCAGTGGGCCAGCAGCTGGGCATAGCACAACAGGAGACTGCAAGTCAGAGATTGGAAAGGTGACATGAGGATCACTTTTCTAGCACTCTCATCTTGAGCTAATTTTCTGAATCTCCGTTTTCCTTTGGCTCTGGGAATGTCTCAGTGCTATAAAACAAAAAAGGGCTCAGGAGCAGTATCCTGGGAAGGCATCTCCCTGAACAGTTCTGAGTATCTGCGTCATCTCCCTGACTCAGTCAGGAGCAGCAGGTAACAAAGAATCAACAGTACTCAGGACCAAAATTCCTACAGGACATCCTTCCCAAAGAAGAACCTTTCCAGGAGCAAATAAATCAACTTTGTGAAGAAATACAACAGCTATATTGTATTAGATTACATGGTTTAATGTAAGTTGAGTGATATTGCTTCAGACAAATTTTGCCCTACTTTATTTCCTGGGGAATTAAAAAGTACACAGGAAATTCTGAAAAACTGGTCAGCACACTTGCTAGCAAGCCATAACATAAGCTGACATTTTTACTTTAATGAAGTACTATAAACTTTTGGAATTACTAAATATTACAGATAAATGCACGTGCTGACAGTTATGTTTCTCTTTTTAGAACACTTATCTAAGCTGGGCATCTTTCTCATCAGCTGAATTTCATCAATGGCTGTAATCTGGTGTGTCACTAGTTCTAAGCTTGCCAATTCAAAAGTAACTCTGGGTGCTATTCTGTTCCCAGCAGCACCATCTCTATATCTGTATTGCAATCAGAATCCTTGTTTACCAGGTTAATACCAGGAGCACAAGCAGAGTGTGGCCCAGGCTACAAGAACACAATCTACATGACTCTATAAATACCACCTAGATTCCAATACAATAAAAAGTAAAATAATATTTCTCAGTCAAAATATACCTTTGACTACCAAGTTACGCTCATGACTGTGTTGCACACATCCTTTCTGTTAACACTTTTTAAAATTTTATGCTGGATCCTCATCCTCCAATCCACACATTTTGCTCCCTCCTCCTTTGTTAACTCATAAGCACTTTGGAAATACACCAGTGCCACAAGGCAGACTAAGCCAACACGTGTAAGGACATAAAACCTGCCACACTGGGTCAAGAACCCTGATCCATCTAGCTCACTATTGTAACCTCAGAACTAGGAGCAGACGTTTTTGGGAAGACTACAGAAGACGGAGTATTTCTAGTGTGAATCTTCACATGGCATTTCTTCACAGCTTCCAGCACCACACTAAATATGTATATGACTGATGTAATATTACATATTTCCATGTTTCCAGATCCCCCAGTGCTAGAGGATAAAAAGAAACTTCTAGTGTAGACTTAAAGCCTCCAGGCTAATCAGAATTAGCCCGTCTACTGTAATTCTCATCACCAAACTCTGCCCTGTCACACTCGTTTTCTTTAGTCCATTAAAACCATTTGACTAAGAGGCTGGATAAGTGTCCATGGAACACTGGGAAAACCATAGTACAGAGGGCACAGTCACAGTCACTGCATTATTTATACACACAAACCTCCCAGCACACAGACATTTCTTTCCAAGTATCAGCCCAGTGACCTTCTGCTCAAGGGCCCCAGAGGTGAAATCCTTGGCTGGTTTTTCATTCAGCCCTTAGTTAAAGTTCATGTTTCTGTCTCAGGGCACTGAGGTTTAGCCTATGGGCATTAGGCTGTCTTGCATCCAAGAAAACACTGTTGACCCCATGGAGGAAAACAAAGGAATTGGGCCAGTGTATAACATGTGTTTGTTTACAATGGCACATTTTTAGGAACGTGCTGGCTTACTGCAGCACATCCCAAATCCCAGGAATTAAAAGAGCTACAGTGAAGGGGAATTGCAAATCACATTTTCCAAGCCCTCTGGTTTCTCTCTGGGAGCAATGCTTTCAGCTCCACCCAGCAGCAAAGTGCAAGCATATGACAACCTCGCTGGCACCAGATGCTGGGACAAAAGCTTCGTGCTCCCAGAACAGCTCAGCTCCCCCAGGGCAAGGGGGACACCCCACACCTTCCTATTCCATAAAACAGATACTGAAATGATCTCCTAAAGAAATGAAAGCATGAAATGAAGCAGCTCCTGTCTTCTGAGCTGACTGTCTAAAATTTTCTGGCATTGCCCATTACTTTCTAAAACCTCTGACAGAGCCTGGTTGAACATCAGTGATTTGTTGTATATAGAAGTTATACAAGTTTTAAAATCAGGCTGAAACAAATACTTTTCTGAAACCAATGGCAAGTCCTACCTTTCTGTGGGGATTTGCCTCTAAAAGAGGATGCCATGTGCACGCTTTTCTTGGTACAGATGGTCTGGTGGTTTCTTTTCCCAGCTGGGTTTTCTTTCTTACTGTTTCTCATGTATCACCACCCCCTCTACTGCCTGTCTTCCATTTCAGCAAATGGACTTTCTTTAAAAGGTTTTCTCCTTTGCAGGTTTAGTTACCAGGAAAAGATTTCCATCATGCTGCTAATATCCCATCTCACCTTGAGATCTTCTAAAAGATAGTTTTCTCCCTCTGTCTCATACAGCAGGACCTAATGCCACACTTTTTGCTGTAAATCACACTCTGATGAATTTAAAGAAGCACAAAAATATCCCTTCACCTCTAGATTTTCTGTGCTCCCAGTTTTTATTATTAGTTTTTTACATTTCCTATAAAGTTACATGTTTTCCCTTGTTTTGCTGTGCAGCCCTGCACTCCTAAGGCAGACCAGGACACATCAATTTCCCAGCCAGGAGCTTCTGCTGGCACACAAACACGCGGCAAGGGCCTTAAGGGTGATGAATGCCAACCTTGGGCTGCTTTTCCACCAAAACCTCCTTTGAATTGGACAGGACTGTGTCTTTATAATATTCTCATGTAGTCAGAACCAGTAGGAACAGCGGACACTGGGAGGAATCTGGTGTGGACTAACAAACTTCAGCAACTTTCAGCTGGTGGAAAAGCAGCAGGAGAAGCTTGGGTGGCAGCCCAAGGCCAGGCCAGTGCCCAGGAGCTGCTGCCCAAGGCTGACCGGGAACACTGGGAGCAGAGAACATGAAGGGACCCAGCACAGGAAGGTTGGGAACACACAGGTTCCATCTACTCTCAGCTGCATCTGTCCTGCCGAGCAAAGAGCACCTGATGATCATCGATCAAAACATTTCTCAGGAACTTCTTGAAAAAAATTACAGCTTATGTTAATACTGTGAAGGTTTAAAAAAACCTGACAGGAGCCGAGTATGGACATTACAGTAGTTTTCTTTCAGAATAAAAACAAGAAATATTAGTAAGTTCCTTTTAGGAACAAACTAGCCAAAATGAGAAAAACTACTGCATCAGGCACCTGTTGCAGTGTTTGGAAATTGAACAATGTAGGTGATAGTGAGGAACACTGTAGAAAGGAGATGAAGTTTATAGCTTTGTGGGAGTGTTCTGGGAAAAGCAAAACAGGCAGCAAAAAGGCCAAGATGAAATAAGATTGAAGCTCTTTACTTAAAACACAAAAAAGGCAACAAAAGTCCATGTTGACCAGAGGGCTGGGAGGACAAATACTGAGCTACTGAGGCTGTGAAAAGGAACCGCCTCCTGTTGTTTCATCCCTACTGTCTTCTAGATAGCAGAATTTTAGATATTATTTCAATAAACATAAAATAGCATCACAAATTTATGTAGTGTATTTTACTTTCCAATAAAAGCTATAAGACTAAGTAAATATAGACTATATATAGTATATATATAAAACTTATGGAAATATATATACATAAAAAAATATAAAAATAAAAATATAAAAAAACCCAAAAGTAATAAAACTAAGGACCTGGGTATTGGCTATGCACTTAATGGGCTGCTAAAGAAATTAGGTGGATCTCCCCCTCATCCACTGGAAACAAACCCAAATTCCATACAGCAGTAAAATATCACCAATCAATACAATCTGAAACAAAATTCTTGATTGGTTCATGTAATTTCAGGCAAGTTTGCAGCCAGACTGTGAGCACAGCAACATTAGTGTACATCTGGAGAACCCCATTAGAACAGACAGATTTCTCAGTGTCACATCTCTAACACCCTGGTAGTTATTGTATGTTGGATTTGGGGTGGTTTTTGCCCATAAAGCAGCAGCAGCAGAGATAAATTAATCCCCCAGGCCCTTTTCCTTGGGTAAAAGCTGCCCTTCAAAGAGCTTGCATTATTCTCAGAATGCTGCACTGTCCTTTTCCCATGCCCAGCTCCTGCAGAAGCCTGACCCTGCCCATCCCTGGCTGCTGGTGAAACCTTCTCCCCATCCACTCCCTCTGTACACCACCACCAGATGACACATTTACATGTATTATGTAAAAAACAGTGGCACAGACAAACATTTCTGCTTCTAAGATTTCATGCTTTCACTTAGCTCAGTTGAGCAATAATTTGTAGTCTTAGGGTTTAATCTTTGATTTGTTTCCATTAACTTGAACTCATTTCAACTCCAGACCAAAGTGTCTATATTTCCTTCTCTAATATCTATTTTCTGATGAAGAAGCATTAAGTCATTTCACAGTGTCTGGGGTCAGCCCATTGAATGCCTATACTAGATTAGGTATAACTGGTAGCTACAGAGTGATAAATTTGTAAATAGCAAGTCCAAGAACTTCACAAGTAGGAAATTTATTTTGTCCTTCCCAACTAACAAATCTGCTTGAAAAGTCCTAGAATACAGAATTACAAATTACATGGTTTATATGCACTGCCTTGGGTTTTCCCTCAAGGTGACTTCACCAGCACTTGCAGATTGGGATGGAAGTGTTCACTGAGGCAGCATGAATTACCCA
Organism: Geospiza fortis; assembly: GCF_000277835.1. NCBI lineage: Eukaryota > Metazoa > Chordata > Aves > Passeriformes > Thraupidae > Geospiza > Geospiza fortis. The sequence goes on from NW_005054360.1 coordinate 4,434,446, forward strand.
CTGTAAGACTCACAGGAGTCTGCTCTCAGGGCAATCTTGTGGGATTTGATACTGGAATCAAATCAATCACAGATACAGTAAGAGCTCATTTTGTCTGTTGGTTTGGATTTTTGGGGTTTTTTTGGTGCATCTGTGAAACCTCACAGTTTTGCGCTGAGCTGCCCAGCTCTTGGAAGCATTGGCTCTGACAAACTCCCTCTGGAGGACAGGCCTTCAAATGTGATGGGCAGATCACTATGGTTTAAAAAAAAAAAGCCTGCATAGATGTGTCCAGAACCCACTTTTTAAAAAAATAAAGTAATTCAATGTCAAGAATTATTGTGGCTGCCCCTGCTGTTATAAAGCACTAATGCAGACCCAAAGTGATCCAATGTTCCAGTGAGCACTTCCAGGTGCCCCAGCCACACTGAGCCTCTCTAGTGGCTTCTACCCCAACTCTGATATCTCACTATGAAGAACCTGGTCTGAAGGACACAGCTGAAGGAAAGACAGAGGCTGATCTGGTGCTGCTGCCAAGTGAACTCCATGTCACCCTTTCATGGCAGGATACTCATAATTGATCCTCATGTATCTCAGATATAATCCTTTTAATTAATCTCAGAGGACAATTTTTTATTTGGTTAAAATAAACATGCAAAACCTACAGTAATTTGGCATGAAGATATTTTTTGATATGGACACAAACGTTTTCCTAAATATTTCTTTCTACAGGAAACATCACAGTCACCTATGGCGTCTTTGAAACAAAACTTCTGCATGAAATTTACTTTCCACTGCTACTCCCTTGCCAATAAATTTTACAGGGACCTCAGCAAGAACCAGCTGCTCCCTTCAACTATGTCACAGATATACTCTCCAGTGGTGAATGAGCACCTCATCCTGCATTCCAGAAACAGAGCCCATGGAATGACCCTGGGGAGCACAGCAACAGCAGGAAAAGTGCTTGCAATGCCTCACCAGGCTGAGCTCTGCTGCTTTGACAGGCCAGCTGCTGCTTGGAGGGCAGCACAAGAACCCCCTCCGAGTTTAAAAACACAAGAAATAACTTCTAAATACCTGTGTAGACTTTGGTGAGATGCTAAAGCAAACTGCTGGGTAGTTTGTTACATGATCCTCATGATTCAATTAAACAAGAGTTGTTCTGCTTTGCCAATAAAATAAAATAAAAATAAAATTAAATTAAAATAAAATAGATGTCGATCTATCAAAAGAGCTTTCCTGCCTCTAGCAACTGTGTTCCAAGGGCTGTGTCCAAGGAACCTGGTGGAGCCAGGACAGCTGCACCACCTGTCCATGTGAGACAGGTGCTGCTCCAGCCATCCCTTTACAGAGAATTCAAGCCCAAACAGGGGAAGTGGAGCATGACAGTTCACTGAGACAGAGAAGCAGATCAATTATTTAGTGATTCTCTCCTGAAAGGCTTCACTCAGCCCAAAATACCACATGGCATTGGCAGGAATTCTGCCTCAATCTCTGTAAGGTTTGACTGTGTGAGCGCTACATGTCCACATCTTTAGTAACCAACAAGTCAGAGAGAAGAAAATGTCAACAATGTAGCAAAATATGGAAGTACTGATTTTAAATACATATATTATTAAATACAAACTAGGGACCCTGCCGAAAACACTAGATTACTATTAAAAAACTTAATAAATACTTTCAATGATTAAGAGTAACATCTTGTGCTACTATAAATGGGACTACTAACTATAATTGTCATTAATGCTAATATCTTGTAACTACAGTACTAAAAGACAATTTTTAATCTTGAGATACTTCCAGTATATGTCTAAATTCTTTAGGTTTTGCATTTTATTTTACTTAGCAATTAAAACTGACTCACTTTTGAATCTGGTCTGCTCTTATCAAGCCAGTGTCATTCTCTGAATTCAGCAGCAGAAACAGTAGTGGCTGAGATGAAAGTTCAAATTTAAAATTCTTTTGCTAAAGCTTCACCAAAAAATGTCAAAGAAACTTTCTTACTGTGCAGTCAATGAAATTCTCCCCCAGCATAAATCCACCAGCATTATCAGCAAAATATATGGAGGGAAACACAGACTGTCAGTGCTAGCTTACAAGAAGCAAACTAAGAAAAGAGCACCACACACAACAGTGCTGAATCAGACTTTCTCCCTCTCAAGCCTGTAATTCCTCATCTTGTATGTACTTGATATTCCCCCCTTCTAACTTGCTATTTCCTGAAATTTGAAAACTAGAGAGAGAGAATTATTTTTGCTACATGCTCTAAGAAGGCATAAGGGTTGAATCCAGTTAGGCAGCTTACTTTAATATGTTTTTCATAACAATACATGTGTTTCTTCCTGCTCTACCATTCTTTAACCACTTCCTTGAGCTGCTAGGGCTTTCTTTCATGCTGAAGACACTTTTACTTGCAATATGCACCCCATATTAATAGATTCCACTTAATGGAGTTTAAAAACCCCTTTGAAAGGATACCCATGCCGCATTTAACACAGTGACCTTGTGTGCACTATGATTATTATTTCAAATTGTTTCTCTTTGGCTTGGTTTTGCTCAGGTTGAGATGAGGAGGTCCTTGTCCCAAAGCAGACCCAGCACAGAGATGTGGCCATGGGGGACAGGGATGGGCAGCCAGGGCAGGGCTGGAATTTTAATGGAGCTCTTAATGCAGACAGGGTTGGAACTCTGTACATAAATGCTGGGAGACAGCATTTTAGAAAAACAAAATTATCTTCCTAAAATTAAGGAAACCATGAAGGCAGAAAGTTTTATAGACAAGGTGAGGGCTGGGGATGACATAAAGCTCAAGGGGGTGAAGAGGAATTAGGAAGGGCTCCCACCACTAGGCACCACAGCATAAAACCACTACAAGAACTTTTCTTTCTGCAATGGACAAAGCTTTTTCCTTCTAATCCTTCAGGCTCCCAGTCAGATGTGGTGACAGCTGCTCGTGCTATGATGCAGGGTCAAAAGAATTTTAAATATGTCTTTTTTTTAACTCTGAAAAAAGCCCCTGCTCTTGAAGGAGCTTTCCTTTCTGGACACCTGAAACTTCTGGTTGCTGCACAATTTGCACAGCTGTGAAGGTCACAATTTTAGACACATTTAAGATAACTATCCACTCTGAGGGGGCAGAAATAGAGGAAGCAAAGAATTTTGAAGAAAATAAATTATGATAAACTTCAGCTTCTACTTTTCACATCTTCTTACACCAGTACTTTGGCTTAAATACCAGTAATGCTGATAGGCATAAATGCAACCTTCATGTCAGAGCATGAGAAATATAAGAAGTAATTAGGCTCATTATCTAGCAAACACCACATACAGTAAGAAAACTCCCATTAGCAAGACACTTCTGTTTGTCACATATTGCCTCAAACTGGCAGCCACATGGAGGAGAAATACAGCCTATTAGGGATGAAAGGCATCCTTGACAGACCATTCTCCACAATCCCATCTCAGAGCTTTCAAGCAAACACTCAATCTTTCAGACTTAAAAAAAAAGAAAAAAGGATCAGAGGACTGAATGCAACCATATCTTGCCAGAATCAGAAATGCAAAAGCTGCCAGCCTGCCCCCAGAAGGTCTACAAGAAATACTCCTGATTCCTCAGCCATCAGATTTTACAGCAGCATGTGATGGATGCACATTGTGCAGCGTGCCAGAGCTCCTTGGAGAGCATGCAGGGGTGAAACCTGGCAACCTCTACATGCCAAAACAAACTCATCAGAATTATAAATAAAAAGCAGAGTTATCATTTACCCCTCCCCAAGACATGTCACAAAACAGTAACTCCTCACATCTGACTCTGAAGGGAGACTTACAAAACATTTAGGTTTAAATATGACTACAATATGATGCAGAATTGAATAGTAGATAATAAATAGGGACATAAAGTTTATGTTCATTGCAATTCGCTCAGCATCTCATCTCTGTTTACTTGTTCCTGTGCTGCAAATGCTTTTTCTTCATTTCAATCTGTCAGCTCTCCTGGTCCTGAAACTCACTGGTAAAATCACTTCTCCAACAAACAGGCTAATTCATTAACATAATTACAGATTACTTTTTCTTTTGTTTGGTTACTTCAAAATGACCTGCAGGACTTCACTGGCTTTACAGTATAGTCCCATTCTGAGGGAACAGTTAATGCAGGGATGGGAGAGGAGTGAGAAGCTCTAAAAGGGTGAAAGACTCCTAGATCTATTTTGCTGCTCCAACAGATATATCAGCAGCCTGGGAATAATGGTTTTCCAGTGTTATCTGCATCAGACTTGCTGAAATGCATGCAAACTGGAAAGCTTGACCACATTTTGTATCAGCTGATCTAGTCACACATATTCCTTGCACTGACAAACCTTCCTTCTTTTACAAGCCTAACTATCAGAGTTACCACACAAGTGGTATAAAATAGTGAAAAATAAAAAGTACATTGCACAGGCCCCAGACAATAAATAGTGGGCTCCATTGGTGGGGTGTCAGGGAGAAGGGAGCAGAGAGCCCCATTTGGGCAGCTGCCTGCTGGAACTCTATCCCTGCCTTGTTCAGGGAGAGAAGCTGATGGATATTCTCAAATATTTGATCCCACACACTCAATTACCCGGTGAAAGTCATACAAAAGACTCCTGCTGCTAGATAGAGGAACACTACAGCACATGGGATATACAAAAGACAGCCATGGAATTTACCCAGCCCATTGAGGTGACCCAGTCCCTGCTCAGAAGCCCTGACAGCCTCAGAGATGAGCACTATGAATGGAAGCTTCCATATTTCACCTTCTGCCCATACTTCTGCTGCTGTGCCCCTCAGGAAGGCCAGAGCAAATCTGAATTTACCTGAATGATGCCCATCTTTCCTTTTGTATCTGTACATTTTTTCAAAACTCTTGACAAAATTATTTTCAAAATTTTTGACAACCACCCGTGCTTTGATCTGTGACACACACTGAAAAATGTATTTTATATAACAAGTAATGGAACAAGGAATCAATGAGGGGTTTCTTTGACAACCACCACCTCTCCTAAATGAGAAGCTGAAGATACTCTCCAGAGCATTGCCAACAAAGGCCATATTGTGAGGAGGGTGACAGCTGAAATTCCTGTGGCAGTTCTATTTTGAAAACTTGTGTGATGGGAACACCTCCGCTGCTGCCAGCACAGGCTAATGCTGCTGCTTAGGTTAGGCAAAAAAAAACCCCAAAAACCAATAAAATGCAAAATAATTTTTCAGAAAAGCCAAACATTAAAAAACACTTTTGATTATTTTCTGTTTTCGAGCACTGAAGACAGGTGTCAATTTATTTGACTTCCTTGATTTATATTTGTTATTATGAAATATTTCTGCTTGGGTACAAGCACTAGAGTCAGGTCCCTATTGTGTAATGGGCCCAAAAAATACATGCAATACAGAATCCCTGTTGCACAAAATTGACTCTCTAAGATAAAAGATACTTGAGGAGAATGACTGAGTATTTAAACTCAATAATCATTACTCTCCTTACCCATCTAAACCATAAAAAGCAGCTTCTTTCATTTATCCTACATTATGGTTATTATTTTCATACAAAGATGCATATTTTGGGGAGAGGGTTTTCATCTTGCTGATGAGCTGGGGAAGGGATCTTTGCACATACAGGCAAATATGAAACAAATATGTGTGCATATGTACACATACACATGTCTCTATATTAAAAAAAAGGCAAGTGGGTGGAGAATGAAGTACCATTGGTACAATGAAGTTATGGGTTAGGAGAGGAGAAGATAACAGAGAGGAGCAGAACTCTGAAGGTATTTGAGGAGAAGACAAGAAGCTTAAACTTTGTATGCTGAAATGTGAAAGAAACATTGAGAAGGAATGTGCCCAAAGTGACAGGCAAGGAGACAAGCTTGGAAACCACACACCATGAGGACTGTGCAGGGCCTCCACCAGGCAGTGGAGGCTGAAGGTAAAGTCCAAAGCAGAGTTATGGCAGGGCTCATAATGCTCAGTCTGAAAACATTCTCCCACTTTGCACATTCTCATTCCTTGCTGCTGTCCCTGCTTTGCCTTGGCTCCAGGGCTTGCTGGACCCCTGGTCAGAATATCCAACTCTCTAAAGAGGCAGAAAGCCAATCCAGCAACAAGCAGGACGGAGCTTTCTGTCAGGCTGAACCCAGGCTCTGGCAGGGGGCAGAATGGGACAAGGGTGGGAGCAGGCAGGAGAAAAACTTCCCCATTTTGGCGCTGGAGAGATGCAAGACTAACTTAGCAGTCAGACATAAACTCCATCCTGGGGGGAGGAAGGTTTCAGGACTTTAGACAAGATGCTCAGATAAAGATTTTTGGTAGTTTGGACACAAAGAACAGAAGGAAATTTGTACATATCCACCGAAATAATTGGTACATGATTGATGTATACCTTCAAGAGCAGCAAGAAGACAAAGATCACATCCAGTTTTAGACTCCTGAAGCAAAGGTGACAGCTGAGATGCCAACAGCAGCAGCTTAGTTTTGACTCTCAAATTTCAGTAATAGTAAGAGATTATGAAAAGAAGCTCGAGGGAGATCTTGGGGTGACTGATAAAACGATGATTAGTGAAAGTCTGATTAGCATAGGGGAAAGAAGGATGATAATGAGACAATCAGGAACTGGTTTTTCTGACTGCTTTTACATTGTCTGTGATTTCAACACCTCAGCTGGAAACCAGAGGGGGGCTGAAACCACTATGGACAAGATTCCTACTTCCATGGGTTGCAGCACCACATAGAAGTGGGTGGGTTTTAAAAATATGAACCTTGTATATATCAGTTGAAGGTATTCCTATAACTGTAGATAATTTGGAGCAAAGGAGGTGTGCACATGAATATTTGTTTACTACTGGTTCTGAAGTGTGAGTGCCCCAGTGCATTATTACCAGAGTTATTAGCTGTGTTACCCTTGATCAACCAGAGCAGGCTGTGATGAACTCCAGCCCACAGCCAGCTGCAGAAACACCTTGCTGCTATTTGCTCTTGTTCTGCCAGGCAGCACCAAGCACCCAGTGCTGTGTGACCCCTGGATTTAAACAGAAAACTTCAGCTACCAAGTGTAGCTCCAAGAGTCTCCCCTAGAAAAGTCCAGCTCCAAAAACCTTCCCTTGAACTATACCCTGCACACAGCAGCTGGGGAACCACAAGTCTCAGGTACCCTCACACAGGCAGACTTGGAAAAAATGACAGTCTAGAGACAGAATGATACAAATTACACGAAAATAAATGATCTGGCTGACAACATGTTTACCTTCAAACTGATCACATATCTACATTTGAATATTTTGAATGAATGTTTTCAGCATATCAGGATCATCAGATAAGCTGAATGGCAGCTTCAGGGTCTCTGCTGAGGAATTCCAGATTATCTCATGGAGCATGACTGCACGGGCAGCAGGTGAATTACAGCACTCTCTGCTTTCCATTTGTATTTGGTATAAGATCTTTTTACGACTTCTGAACACTGAGACTTCAGTGTTGCATAAGCAAAATGACACCAGCAGAGAGAACTCAAAACCCAAATATTTTTGAGTAATCCCTGAACCTGTACTGCCTAACTGCAGACAGGTTTTATGGCTTATTTGTTGTGTGACTCTATCCAAAATGTCTCATCTCCTACAGGAGGGTTGCCCTACTACACTTTATCTGCTCTAAGTTTTTCTTGTTTGCTTACTGTAGTGCTTTCAGGGGTTGTTTTAATGTTCTTTTGTTTTTCAAACACAGAGAACATCTTGATTTGCCTTTGAATACAGTTCACATTCCTTTGCACACTACCAGACAACACTCACCCTTCCCAAAGAATGGAATATCACACATTGCTAATCCAGATTCCCTCTGAAGGGTCAGTCCCAGGTGCTCCTGGTGCCAACCTCGTGTCAGTGAGCAGGATGCACTCCAGATAGAAATACTTCTGACAGCAAGATATGGATCTGAGAGCCAATGTTCTCCACCAGATTGCATCACTTCAGCCTAAAGTAAAACCCCATAGCTCAGTGACAATCCTACTGAGATTGTAGGTGCCTGCTTAAGCAGGTTTGTGAGCATTTTTAGCAATGTCCAACCCATATTTTTTGGGTTTTTGTTTTTTCTTCTTAATTATTTGGGCTAAGCATGAGCCTCAGCCTGTGGCTGTGCAGCAAAACAAGAAAATAAGGCAAAGAGTAGCGGGTGGGTGGTGAGGAGGAATTAAAGCAATGGTTCAGTGGACTGAGCAATCTCATTTCTTGGCCTTAAATCTGTTTTTGTTATGTCAACTTGTCTGATATAATTGTATGAAGAATAACAAAGTCTGTGAGAAAGTAAGAGCTCTGCAGGGTACACAACAGTCTCACAAGGTGATTGATCATGGCATCTGTTCAATCTCTGGGCAGCAAGTCCATGTGCTTTCCATGAGCCTCAGAGGAAAAGAGGATGGAGTGGAGTCTGTACTATACATGGCATCCACAACAGTCTCACTGATTGCTACTTCAAAACCAGGAAAAACAGCAGTCCAAAAACTATGAAGATGAATAGAAACTTCTTACCATATTGATTCAAACTGCTGTTGCTAGAGAATCAATTTGGGAAAAAAGGGTAATTTTCTTACTCATCTTCAAAAATTTGGAATCATTCTAATCCTTTCAGTAATACATTCAGCTGACTTGAAAACTGTGCATCATGTCTATTTTTGACAGCCAAAAAGACAAGCCAGATCTTTTCAAAAGTTATTTTCAGGAATTTGTAGTTAATTGGCCCAGTACTCACAAACTAAATAAAGTGCAAGAGCAAATAACACAAATGGGAGCCTTAAACACAGAGATCTGAAGTTCAATCTGCAAGAATGTCTCACCCTGCAGC
>NW_005054360.1:4443300-4473348 GCF_000277835.1 Geospiza fortis
AGCTCCTGCATCCCACACCAGCACAGCACTGCAGGGACCAGCCTCAGTTTTCATCCTGGCTTTCTGCTGTCACACCAAAGGCATTTCCCTCTGGAGATTAGTCAGCTCACCCTACACATTCCCTGCTAATTTTGGCACCCACTGACCAGGCAGAAAGTGTTCTCCACCAGGAAAAGGAGAAGTGAACATTTGCTTTCCAGGACAGTGGTTGGTCTTTCCTTCTCCTTGCCTGATTTCCAGAGTGAGGAATGTAACACTGCCCGTGGGAGGGAGTGCTGAGGAGTGCCAGCAGGCTGGGACACAGCTCAGAGCACACACTCTGCTGGAACCTTCCTCACAAAGGGTAATTTTTCCAGGTGTCAGTCACCACTGATGTGTTATTCCCTGCTGCCACCAAGGACAAAAGCTCACTGCACTCTTGGAGGATAGCTTTTAACTCATGACAAGTATAGGTTTGGTTTGGCTTCTTGTGGTTTATTTCCTTCTGACTTGGGTGTACTCACACTGCCTGTGCATTTATCCAGCTCCCCTTACAGCTAAAATCAATTCCTCTCCATTTCAGCAGCATGAGCACCATCACTCCCACAAAAGAGGCATTTTAAATCCCTGAAGGCTTCGCTGAGAAAAGCCCTCTGTGTGTCCATGCCCATGGGAAGGACAGTGCTTTTCTCAAGGTGCCATTTTCAAATGCCCGTACAATGTTCATTTCTGAAAGGAGGCAGAGGGAATAAAAAAGGACAAATGCAAGTAGAACTGAGACTGACAACCACATGGTGATCTTGTCACAGGACTCCTGAGGCACCAAATGCTGGTTTATCTCACTAAAGAGACATTCACTGCAGAGTCCCAAACCCTCCTTACACTGCTCTAGGCGCCTTTGCACCAGGCACGATATTAGCCAATCATTTATAAAAACTTTGTGAATATTGGCTTTTCTTCTCAATAACCCTGAGCTGGACAGATAACATTTCCCATTTCTCAGTGAGTCTGTGAAGCAGAGGATGATAAAAGCCAAAACTGCTGAGAATATGCTGATTTTTGGATTCCCAATCAGAAATTCAAGCAGCTCACTGCCAGTGAATTTTGCACTTTGTAGAGGATTTGCCCATTCAAAACAGACATCCCAGGGACTGCACTGCTTTGTGTGAGTACCCAGCATCTCTTTTACAAGGGCTCAAATCTGAACATTCACAAACAGCTTCATTTTGAGACAATTGCCTGGGATTTTACAATTGTAGTTGCATAACAACAATTACACACCATAGTCAAAATATTAAAAACAGATCTTCCAACTCAGTTCTTCCCATAGTGAAAACAGATTAATGATGCAGATTTTACAGATTCTTCCTTCATCCTGGGCAGTGTGCTGTGGCCATGCTATCAGCCCTCACTTCCCATGAATTTATGTCCATCTCTGCACTCTCCCACCCTGTTTTCCCCATGGAGATGGCAGTAGGAGCCCCAGCAGGCAGGACAGAAAGCTGAAGGCTGTCAATGCACACATTGCTTTGTAACAATAATGTAAACAGCTCTTTGTAGCTTATTTTGGAAAACAAGATGAAAGTCTGACCTCAGCGAGTTAAATTTACTTTTGCATCTTCTAAAGTACAAAAACAGATCTCCCAGAAGTGCTTTGGCATGAATAAGGTTTTTTTTAAATGAGTTTTTTTCCCCTGAGATGAATATCTCATTTTAAAAATAAATATAAGTAAAGCCAGCAAAACAAATAATTATTATAACATGACAGGAAAAGAAAACATGGTTCTATGGTATGAAGAACATGCAAAGTTGCTCTGGAAAAAAGTTGCCAACTTAAGGAAGATTAAATGATTTTCTGAAGGTGAGGGAACACTTAAGAGTGGTTGCACAAGCCAGCACTAAGGTCCCTCTAGAACCCAGTACCTTCACTCCTTAAGCACCAGCCCAGATAGGAGTGTGAGAATATTTACTTCTGCCAATATTGCCCCTGTCTCCAGGCCTTTTCAGAGATTTCTTGGCTAGATGTGGCTTCTTTGGTATTAGTAGCCCTTCACGGAGTTCCATAAACTTGTCTAGTCTCCTCCTGAGCCACAAGAACTTTCAGCAGTCACAACATCCTTTAGGCAAAGTGTCTAACCACTCAATTACCCATCCTATGAAAATCCACTTTACCATTTATTGCTTTTAGCCTGGCTCCAGCTAGCTTCATTTGGTGTCCCATAGCTTTTGTTGGAAAGAACTTAATCCCTGCTCATCATTTCCACACCATTCACAGCCATGACCTTTGTGGAGCTCTCCTCTGCTCCCACCTCTTCCCTAATTCCTGTTCATGGATCTGTCCCTGCCAGCCCAGGTGCACCATGGTGTCCCTGCAGCACAGCAAGGCTTGGTCAGGCAGGTTCTGTACCTGCCATGGCAGGGGCTCCTTTGGGGCTTCTTCTTCATTACCAACCAGCCCTTTAAAGGATAAGAGTTTATGAGCAGTGCCTTGTCCTAATTGCATTATTCCATTAGCTCAAAGAGCAGAGCTTTAGCTCCCAGTAATCGAGGCAGCAGCCTGAGCTTCCTGAGGGATTACTGCCTTGAGCCCTGGGAGGAGCAGGCTCAGTCTGCCAGCTCAGTCCTCTTCCCCATGTCCAACCCCCACAACCAAAGCCAATCACAATAAGCCCCCTCTTCTAACAGCATCCTGATAATTGATTTCCCACAGCTGCTCCTGGGTCTTGTTCCAACCCTAAACATTCCCAAATGCTCAGAGAAACGCTCAAGGTCTTTTCCAGGTTTTGGGCCCAGCCTGGTTTTTGCCCTCACAGCATTGCCCATGGCCAAGCTTCCAGCACAGCACTCATCTACATAAAGGCAGGTGTCTATGAGTAACCCATTCATCCAGCACTCCTCTCACCATGGCAGAGATCCACTCAGGAGCATCTCTGGAGCATTTCTGCTCTGAAAGGAGCCAGAACAGCTCAGGGGAAACCACAAAGTACCTACTTTTTCCTATTGACTATACAAGAATAGAAGATGAGTAACTCAGGTGCAAACCTTTACACTCTAGACTTCTGAAGTTAGACATCTCTTGACATCAAAAAAGGATTATACATGCTGCTAAAATAATGGATTTTTTTTTCTAGATAAAAGGTTACATTAATTCAACAAACACAAATTTTAACAATTCCTACACCTTAAGTTTCAAAGTTTGTTATTAAATGCAAAACTGCTTATGATTATAAACTGTCTACTCAATAAAACAAAACCTAAATAATTAAAGGAGAGGCTTTTGCTTTCAATAGAGATTTAGAAAATAATTGAATTCTCTAAATAGCTGCAACTATTCTGAAGCCCATTTAGAGAGACACAAACAAGGGTAATTTTATTTAAGACAATGAATCTAATTTCTTTTTGATCTTGCATGTAATATCTGCAAAGGACAAAGAAAAACCTCCTCAGAGCTCTGTCAATGTTCTCCTGCAGCATCTCAGTCAAAATATACTAAAAATATTAGAAATGGTAGAGATCTAGTTCACTGAACTCTGCCAAATGCCTCTCTTGAGTTGCATTCTTACTGTTTGCTACATTCTAGGTCTAAGCATCCAAAATGCTAGAAATCATGGTATGGAAGCTTCTCCTCATATTCAGTTTGAAATTTTCTTTTGGTTCACCCAACCATCCCTTATTGTAGCTTTTTTATGTCCCCAAATTGTTTATGTTCCACCCCTCCTCCTTGTTCATATTCATCCTTCAAATATTTTTAAATCAAAGTATATCCCTCAAGACCCTGAGGTGCTCATGAAGACTCTCCACAGTCCTACAGCTCTTCTCCCAAGCAGGTCAGAGCTCAGGACCAGCCTCTCCCGTTCTTGTAGCTGACATCACAGCAGCAGAGCCATGAGGAGCTCCTCCTGCCAAGGCCGCACCAAAGGAGAAATCCAACACCCAGGGATTTCTCCCTGAGCCAGGGAGAGAGCTTTGGCTCACATTAATGCCATTTTCCCAGTGGTTCCAAAGCCAGGATGGGCTCAGGGATCACCAAGGACTCTTCATCCCCAGTAAGAATTAACAGACTCAGTGCCTGGGGTTTCTTCATGCTGGCAGCAGATCCCAGATGCCAAGCCTGAGTCATTGCCACCTTCTCCAGCTGGGCAGCCACCATGGCTTCCTTCTGCTCCTGGAATAATCCAGAGGAGCAAAGACACTTGGGGATTGCCACCATGCTCCAAGCCACCAGCAGGTATGTGGCAGAGCAAGGCCATTCATTATTGCAGCACCTGATGGATGTTTCTTATCAAATCTTCATGATTTGCCTAACAAGTTTCTGATTAAAGCCCGGAGGCCAAATTCTCTCCTCTACCTATCCATTTCTTTTTGGGAAAGAGAATGCATATGAACCCAGCCTGGCAAATCTAATGGTATTCATTCTGCCATTCACCTTCATCCTCTCTATTTTCCTTTTAGCTCCTCTCACCTAGGATTTCACATTCTCATGCAATTTTATGCATGCTTATTTCATTACACTGTATTTCATCTTCTGGATATAATCACTGGCCTCAGACCCATAAACTAGATGCAATTTCCACAAAATTAAAGTAATTCATCACCTGTAAGGTTCCATACAGCACAGTGGAGAGCAGCATTAATGGGAACAGCCCAAAATGTAAACTGTGCAGTCCCATCCCACCGTGTGTTCTCCGACAGCTTCACACTACTTCAGCAACCCAGTCTCCCACTGCGGAACCTACAGTTATTAATGCCACCATTCTTGTTGGAAAGGGATGCAGGTGCCTTTGAACAGCTGCTAAAGAGAGAAGCCAGAAAATAAGGTTGTACTCCTAAAGACTTTGTAATCTATTTCTAAAAGTCTGCAGTAAGGCCAGCTGGACTCTGGTGAAGATGCACATGCTGATGTCTCTCGATTGTGCTAAAAGGGTGTGTGCACAGAAGGCCAGTGCAAGCCAGCAAGATGCCCCAGAGAGAATGCTGATCCTGTGAATCCACAGACATGGGTGCAGTTGGAGACGACAAAGGATATTTGTGCGGAAAGGTCAATAAATTCACCTCATGAGGGTTGGGAACCTGAAGGGAAAGAAGAGGGAAGGTGTGACTAGAGAGGGGTAGTGCTGAGAGCTGGAAGGTAGCTGGGATCAACCATGGAAGGAGAAAGGGGCCAAGAGACTCATGGTCAGCTCCTCCACAGAGACCTACAAGCAGCCCTGGGATATTTGCTTTGTTACAGCTTCCATCCAATATCAAACAAAGCATCCAGCTAGAACAGGCTGTTCTCTTGCCAGTTCCCTGTGGCACCCCAGCCTAAGACTTTGCTAGTTTCGTGTGTGTTTTTGTTTTAATAATCATATAAGAGGATTTCAGATATTTTTCCCCTGGTGCTTTCACTCCATTTAGCATTGTGAAAATCTCCTCTGCTTTGTAGTTTAGCTCTGCCTAGGGTTTGTATTTTGCACGCTCTGATTGAATGAGGGCACTAATCCAACAATGGGGTTGCCCATGAAAATATGTTCAACCTTTGCTTCAAGTTATAAAAAAAAAAAAAATCCCTGCTTCTCACAGAGATGGAGATTGACTTTATTAGGTCAAGGTTTATTCAAAATTAAAATACTGAACCATATTATCAAGCTAAACCCAATAGTGACAAAAACTGTGATCCTGAAATCTCACCCAGAGACGCACCTCACTTTTGATTTCCAGACATTCCGGATAGGTGATGTCTCACTCTGTGCATGCCCAGAACTGCCTCAGCCTCAGCGGGGCCCAACAGCTCAGCACTGCAGCCTGAGCAGGCTCCAGAGCCCAATGTCCCCTAAGGGGCTCTGTCTGAAGGGTGTTTTCAGAACACAAACAAGATTAGGCACCCCATGAAGTGCACTGATGGCAGATACTTCCTTTTAAAATAGAGCCAAGGGAAGCCAGCAACCTTCTCACCTATCCCTTCTATTTAATAGCCTGGGGGGAGAGCACACACCCAGGAAGAAGACCCAGGCTCAGTTCCCTTGAGCCCAAGATAACCCAAAGCAGCCTCTTAGAGGCACCTTGCTAAGGTTCACCTGGCAGCAAGCCCTCTCCAACCCTGCTACTGGAGCTGCCAAACACAAGGGAATTCAGGACCCCACCAGGCCAGACTGAAAGCACACTCCCATGTCCTGGATGCCTGGAGCAAATTTTGGCTTCTGCTCCCAGATGAGTCCTCACATTTCTTCAGATCTATAGCACCACCCACCATGATGATGAATCTATGAATACAAGTATTCTGTAATATAAAAGGTTAAAATATCTAAATCTTCTTACTATGGGCTTGCCCTGTCTATTCCAACTAGATCACTATACCCAACATCTAAAATCCTTTCTTAATACTTGTTTCTGCCACAAAAAATGGGAAAAAAACCACAAACCTATAAAGACTTTGGAGGAAAAAAATAAGCAAACAGCTTTCAGACAGAAAATCTCAAAACATGTAAGAAGGCATTAAGTGGTGCAGGCCCAGCCTTCAAGTAACAGGATTTATTATACCCGTTTTCTACTGTCACACCTCCCCCTTCCCCAGTTAGCTGCAGCCTGTTTCAAAAGCTAAGCCAAGTATAGATTTCTGGCTCCGTTCCCAACCCATTACTCTGCTTCAGGGCTTCTCCCATTCTCTTCTGCTCACTTGGAACTCACATAACAGCATTGCTAAGCCATTTCAAAAGGTTGGGAAAGAAAGTTTGGTATCTGCACCTGTAAGTCTCATCACTTTCACGATTTCCAGCTTCTTCCTTAAGCCAAGTTTAGATCCCTCATTTAACTGACATGCAACATCCTCAGATGAGGAGCCCTTTATTTTCAATAAGGGTTCAGAAACTCACACTATCAGATAACCCACACAAAACTCAAAGAAAGAAGGTTTGGGATTGAGGAAGCAGCTAACAGGAACACAAGGAATGAGGGTATTAAGAGAGGAGTAAATTATGGGGAATCAGACATGGAGCTTCTAATTTGTTATGTGTGCTTAAGAACTACCCAGCTGGTGTATGTTAGGGATTTTTCCTGCCTGAGACAAAATTATGCATCACACATCAAAACATACAACATATGCCTGCACTGTTCTCTCTGCATCTACCTATTCCTCCATCCCATGCACCCTTAAACCTCAAAACTATATATTTCCCCACCTTTCTAGGGCCCTTCTACTCTGATTTGTCTGTGAACAGCTTCACACCTATCTTGTTTCTTAGCCCTTCTCTCTCTCTGTGGTCTTGGCAAGAGGATGATCAACACCTTTCAAAAGCTGCTGTACTGCCCCAGCCTCCTCTTCCCACAACAACAAACAGTTACCTCTAGCCAGGAGTCCAGTGGAAAAGCAAAGTACATTTTTCTGTGAGATGTTCTATCCTTGCATGGCGAAGGCATTTAATTGAGATGCAAAGCTCCTTCCCCCTTTACCCCTCTTACCCAAATTTGCTAAAAGGTTGCAGCTGTCTCAGCAGAAATGCATCACAGCAGGTCCTAATACTCATTAGGAACATTGAAATCCCAGAATATCCTGAGCTGGAAGGGCCCCACAAGGATTACTGAAGTCCAGTTCCTGGCCCTGCACAGGACAGTCCATGAACACCAACCCCATTACCCAAAATCTTAATAGCATTGCAGCAGCAGGAGTTTGTCTTTCCAGCTTCCAAGCGTGTGTGCACAAATTTCACTCTGTTTGTGCCCTGAACCCTCCAAGATCTCCTTGCTGGGTCCCGGGCAGCTCACCTTGCTGCAGCAGCTGCCAAATCCGGGCTCCATAATGGAGAGGGTTTCCTCTCCTGGAACACAGCCGGGAAGAGGCGGCTGATGCCGCTGGGACCCAGCTCAGCAGCCGCAGCAACCTCTGCTGGCAGGAGGCTGCAGCGGGGCCCCTGCTCCACCGACAGCCTCAAGCATCTCGAACCTGGCCTCAACCTGACCAGGGAGAAGCAATACAATTCCATTTCTGCATATTTGGCTTCCCAGTATTCGACCTTTCCAGCAGAATGTATGGCCACATTGGTCCCCCACCCTGTCACTAGGGGTGGCAAGTCCTTAAACCAGCAGAGATGCTGCTGTAACTCTTCGAGGAAAGCACCCAATTTCCCACAGCCACAATGAATTCTGCTGCTCGGAGCCAGCAGGGGAATCACACTGCAGTAGTGGCTCCAGGGAAAATGAGCACTGCTAAAAGCAGGTTTGATAGCTTTTTGCCACCTTCCCCAAATTTTCGCAATCAGCCAATGTCCCTGTTGAGTAAAGAACAATCTCATTGTGCAAAAGCAGAGCACTGGAAGGATATTTCCCCTCCATGTTGCAACATAAGCGAAAAATATTGATTTTAGAGGAGTTGTCACCAAATGTAACTGCTCTAAAATTTCTGAAAGCCTTTGTAGCCTCCAGGAGAGTCTGAATAAAGAGATGTTCTGTCACAGCTGTTTCCTCCATTACCACAGGTGATAGCTTGAAAAGGAGTTTGCATTGTTGTTGTCCATACTTTAACTAGCACATAGCTAAGTGGAAATTTTCACAAGCATTTTATACACTCAAAAATGAAAAATATATCCCACAAAGGGTTTCTAAGGACAACAAAAAGTTAATCCAAAATACTACTCTCTAGCACATGAAGCACTAAATGCTTGTTTTCAGCACTCTGTAGGAGAGGTATCAAAACTTTAGTCTGTATGGACAGGATTTAATGGGATTTTTAGTTTCATAATTAAAAAAGCAGACACAACCATAGCAAGAAAACCTGGTTTAAGTATCCAAGGGCTCACTTAAGCACAACAGTAATAAAACCACATTCTAAGGAAGGCTAGGCCAAACCACTTGCTACAGAAGCAGACAGAGGGGTAGAAACTTGTGACATACCTTTACAGGCACAGATTTTAAAGAAGTGTTAAGGGGCTACGTACAAGTGTCATATACAAAATGTAGTATGTACAATTGTCATGTACAAAATGTGCTATGTAGGCACTAGAGCCTAGCAGGTATGGCATGAAAGGAGCAGGTCACAGTGAGGAGGTGGATGCAGCAAGAACAGCCCCTGCAAAGAGAAACAACTTTCCCTTGTCTGGAGCTCAGGCAGCCAAGCACTGCTGCAGAGGTGCAACAGCAGAATGGCCATTTCAGACAGTGTGGAAGGGAATTCTGAAGGATGCAAAGCCGAGAGTGCACATTGACAAGAAATGTGGATTAAATATTCCACAAAACTGCTTTCAAAACAAACTTCTTGAAGATCTTTTCAAAAGCCTGTATTTATTTTACAAAAGGATTTATAAACCAACAACAACCAAAAAAAAGTAAAAAAGTCAAAGGCAAATCCAAGCATAAACCAGCTATTTTACCTGTCATATTTTCATCTTTGTCATTGTGGATGACCCACATAACCTACAGTTTCCTGAGCCACCTCAGTCAATACACGATTAAGAGTTTATCCCATGCTTCCTGGTGTTTTTATGCACAGAGTTTCTGATCTTTGTCCCTATATTAAAATTACGTTCACGCAGATCACAGCCTCCTTTGCCACCTGTGAATCCCCAGGGCCGTGTCCCTGCACCTTAGCCCAGCCCAAAGGGTGATGGTGCTCCCGCTCTCCCTGGGCTCTGCTGCCAAAGCCAGGCTTGTCCCGACATGCGGCCCTTAGCGCACGGGAACCCTACCAGGAAGGCAAGGAGCAGATATTCCAGCTCTGCCTGTCAAGTCTGCATTTCAAAGGTTGTTCCTGGGTGTGGGAAAGAATAAAGAGGGTCTGCCAGTCCACATGCAAAACTCTGTGCTCTGCTGCCCCACCTGCCAGGCTGTCGCTCAGGGCCGGAGCACGTCCCCACCCATCCCTCCCCACTGTAGTAATACCAGGCGTGCTCAGGGGCACAAGCTCTGCTTCTTTCCCATCTTATCTGCCAAACTACACATGTCCTTTAAAATACACATTGTAAAAAGCTGAATGCCCAGTGCTCTGAAAGAGAGAGAGCATCCAAAACAGGCAAGGCTACTGCCTTGAGGAAAGAGGGTTAAGGAGCAGCTAGTGGAGTTTCTCAATTATGTCACTCAAAAATAATAGAATGGTTTTGGTTGGAGAAGACCTTAAAGACCACCTTACTGCCAATCCTTGCCATGGGCAGGGACACCTTCCACTACACCAGGCAGCTCAGAGCCCCATCCAGTCCATCCTTGTACTCTTCCAGGATGGATGACGGGTATTCATTTGTGGGGTTTTCTCAATGGATAGAGGTTTTTTAATGCTAGAGCCTATTTTCATGCAGATGGATGGTTTCCTTAGCCCAAAATCTGTTGTTCCCAAGAGGGAATACTGCTGTTCCCAAGAGGAATGTTACATCTTCCGAAATCTCTTTCACCAGCTGCAACGGGCACATCTCTGATTCACAGCCATGACTCAGATTTTAAGCAGGGGATGTTTTGTACATCTATTCTCCTCAATTTGTGGCTGCAGTAAGGCTTAGATACACCATTACCAGAACACTAAAACATGTGCCAGCAGACACCCACTTGGGGGAAGGGAGAATTTCACTTGGAATCACTGAGACAAGGCTACAGATGAGGTTCACATGACTCCTTTTCATGGCTTCAGATGGCAGTCAGGCAGAACATACGGGCAAACCCGTAAGCATCGTTTTGAAAGCCCAGTTTCCAAGTCTTTTTGAGTTGCCAGATGGTGAGATGACCCCTAAACGTAAATGCTCAAATATTCATTACTGCTATCTAGCAGTAATATATCTAGTGATATCTAGATTACTAGCTATCACTTAAATCTATTAAGAACATCAACCAGCACAGAGGATGCAGACTGCATACAGAATTCTGGCCACTGCCACTTTCCTACTGCACTGAGAAGCAGATGGCTCTTCAGTTACCAACCCACTGATGGAAACTCACACCCCCAGCCCCAGCTCCCACAGGAAGATATTAATGACTAAATTACAAGTCCCTTGTCTAAATTATTGTTTTCTAGTCCCTTGAATATTGCAATGAAAAATACACAAAAAGCCATGGGAAAGAGGTAAGAGCTCACCCTTTTGAATTTCAAGCCAGTTTAAGTTTGTACACATCCAGGAGAGGTGACAGGCCTTGCTTGCCTTATAAAGACTGGGGCACTCTTCTGGTCAAGGAAAGAATGAAAACAGACTCAAAAAGGCCAAGTGTCATGTTTCTTAAATGCCGAAAGCACCACCACTTGTGCCTCTATTTAAGAGACCAAACCCTAAAGAGAGCATGTGATGTGCTGGATTCTGTGCACTACATCAGCTTCCAAAGCACAAGGATCAGAGGATCATTTATATCCTCCCACTGACAGGCTCCTCTTGATCAGCTCCAGGCAGCACCTCACTCCACGGATCTCACTACTCTGAAGGAGCCAAATGTCTAGCATTTCTTCAAACAAATCTCACAAAACATCCTGAACTGGCTTCAAATATTCAGATGAGTACACAGTATCATGAGTTTCAGGTTTTGTTTTTTTTATTCTCTCAAACTCAGGTTTTGAAGATCACAAATTCTATTAAGCTGGTGACTAGAAAGAAGAAATGAAAATGGACTCATGAGTAGAGTTTTTTAAAAAAGACCAAGTACCTCTTATGAAACTCAACAGCAACTGTTCAATATAATGTGAAATACTACCAGAGAAGTACTGCACTTTTAATCATATATACCAAGTAGGTTATAGATTATATAACCAACACTAAAAGACAGGCAACAGCAATCTGCCAAGTTTCAAGACTGCCCTCAAATCACTCCTCTTTACTGACTGTTGACAGCAACAGTGCTACTGTTCTCAGCTGCTGGAAAAAGCCAGTTTGACATACATCAGAACCACCAGCTTCCACCAAAAGGTGATAATTACAGTGTTTGCCATTCAGTGATTACGGTAAGAACAAGGCCTATTTCAGATGAGAACATGCCAAACAATCTCCTTATGTATCCATTGCTCCTGTAAACACCAATATAGCGAATGTTTGGTTGGTAAGAGTCAGACTGAAAGAACTGATGCCTTGGCTACACAGACATTGGCAAGTATTTTGTCCTACATTACTTTCTGTAGTCCTGAAATACACAATTTTCTGTTCATGGTATACAACTGCATCAAAGATTTGGAGAGCAAATTTTACAGAACACCAGCGTGTGATTTTATTTATCTCAGTGGAAGAGTGGAAGGAAGGAGACACAAAGCTAGTATAGCCTTTCTCTGTAGAATATCAGAGATTTCCAGCTAGTACAGAAGCTCTAGAAAAGGGTTTATATACACCAAGTTTGCCAGTGTTCAGGTGTACTTTGTAGCTGATACTGTAACCTAGCACTGCAGCCCAGCTGAGGAGGAACTTAGGATGGTGTTAATGTCAGCTGCTTGTTACTCCAGTCAAAACAACCAAACAAGTGAATATTTCAGTTTTGCTTAAATCACCACTCACCTTTCAGTCACAGAGATCCTAAACAGCGTAGACACGAATGGTGGAAGTAATTCCCTAAATTACTAGGACTGTTTTAGAAGTGACTAACAATAGCTTTACGCTTGCTCTGTACTACTGAGGCTTAGTCCTTCACTTCCCAGATGCAAATGTAAGGCTGGGCTTACTGGGGAGACCAAGGGAGCTTTCATGGCTGCGCTGTACTCCTGGGACAGCTGGTGGGAGCAGCACCAACACGACTGCCAGATGCCAACCAGCCAGCCTCTTATCTCCCTCTCTGCTTTTGCTGTTATGTTCCTCCTTATTGATGCAATTGTGAATGGAGATAAGAACAAATGCACATCCAAGCATCTATATGTATATGGATAAGTTTGGCTACTTTTACCATCATATTTATTCATCTCCCTGTTGGAAAATCCCAGTTCTACAGAGATGGGGCAACTGAGAGGCCTTTTAAAAGATTTTATTCTGTTATCAGTCTCATAGAAGGGTGAGACATAAGAGATGTAAAACTTGATGCCATTTCATTAGAAGACAACTTATTTCCTGGTTACAATACCTTATAAATGTTTTCTAGCCTATTAGCTTTTGCCACACAATGCTGCTAATACTTCTAATACCAATCACCTATTATTTTACCTCATGTAGTCTTGCTACAATGGATCTTTCACAGTTCTAATTCTCCAAAATATCTGGTCCTTTTGCAAAGCCATCATTTGAAACTTGTTTCTAGTTCAATCCCTCTCTCAACAATGTAATTTCTATTCCATAGCCTTTCCAAGTCAGCACATCTTATCTCAGAGCTTACATACAGATGTACAAGACTGTGTGAGTTTTCAGTCAGGTTCTAAGAATCCTTTACAAATCCATTTCTCACACTCCTCCTCTTTAAAACCACAAAAAAAGTCTTGTACTGTTTTAAACTTATTATACTCAAACACTTTTTTGACCCTTCCTCTTCTTTTTCCTGACAAAATTGAAAAATGCCATTTTCTTGTCAGCTCAGAAGCACAGTACAACTTACCATAAACAAATAAAGACAAATTCAGATTTGTAATAAGAGCAAATAATCAGTGTAATGACAGTTGTTTCTTGAGAATATGTTTTCATACGTCATGATATCTTAGATTAATTAACTCTAAGTACTTACCATATTTGTAAAACATGGACAGTCCTAAAATATCTGTCCTAGGGTACAAAGAATTTATATTTATTATTAGAATTTGCTCAATATCAATACTACGTTGCAGTCGTTGTTTTTAAAATTAACTTTTTTAAGGACAAGAAATGTCTTTCTAAGCATAACTGAAAGATATCAGCTCATAAAATTTATTTCTCCACTGACCAATTTCTGTATTGTTTATTTGGAAAGGTGATGTACTCATGGAAAGTAATGATACTCACTACTTTGCAAATATTTTATGTTATGGTGATTAAATATCTTTGATAGCTCTGGTTGCCTTGTGTGCATGAACACACTAAAATGCAGGTACACTTTTCTTTCCTAGAACTAGACAATCAGTCTCAAGACAAATTAGAACATCATGGAAACACCTTTTCAGTTAGTGCGAGAATGATCAGTAGTACTCAATACCAGAGGTAAAATGCACTTTGATACTAGGGATGTATGAGATGTATGAAACCTTTGTGTTTCTACTCAGCTGTATGGCTTCCTGTCCACTAGCAGGTCACACATGTCAATAGGCATACAACAAACAAACAAAAAAAGCAGTATAGTTATACCAGTTTCTTCTAGTAAATAATTAAAACTGTATGGCATTTTTGGCTATCTTCTATTTCTTATAATTTGCCCCTCCTGTTAATACCCATTAGCACTTTATATTTTGAACCTACACTTGCCAAAGGTACTGGTTGCCAGGCTGAAGCTCCAACTATAAACTGCATCCCTGTGTGCCAGCAATGATTTCAGTGACATAACCCAGCTACAGGGGTCTGAATTTGCACTACTTTTTTCCTGAGGGGGAAGGTGTGAGTTATAAAGTAGAATTCAAAATGTTTCCCAGCTATGACAACATTTCCTAAGAGCCACTGAAAAGACTGAGTTTGTGTGCAATTATGAAAGACATCATCTGGGGATGCCAACTGCACTGAAATAGATGAATGTTTTTAACTCACTAAACATGTCTCAACTCAGCAGCATGCTTACCTAAAACCCAAAATGATGGTTTAGGTATGCAAAAATTGAGAGATAAGGTAATGTTAAAATCTTGCACGTTTGGGCTAGAGCAGTGAAGTTCTTGTGTTGCCTATGAAATTATTCTGAAAATAAATTGGTCAAGCCTTCTTCAAACTCAGCCTTAAAATTTTGCTATTGGAATCTATATTTAAATAAAGCTTTTATTAACTCTTTTATGAACAAGCTTATAATGTGTTGACTCAAATAGAAATTACAAGATAAACCACATTTGTTTCCAGAAACTTTGTTGTCAGTGTTAGTTTGTTTTCTGGAAAAAGGATGTGCTAATTCAGCATTCAGGAAATAATTTTTCCTTTTTTTTGTGTGTTATGTAATAGCATATTGCCCCTATTTTTTGTCTTTAGATGTAATGAATAATTTCTTTTATAAAGCACAGAAATTTTCCACACTGAAATAGATTAGAAGTCATTCCAGTCAAAATCTATGCTGATTTTGTATCTCCTGTTTACTACAGCTGGTGACAGTATAAGCACCTGTGCTGTCTCCCAACACACAGAGACAACTCCAAACTAACACTTTAGACAATGATCTACAGCACCATATTACAGTTAGTTGAAAACCCTCACTTCTTGAAGACATAAATCCACATAAAAAATTTAGATCTTAGCATAATGGGATAAAACACCATCAATATGGAAGGAATGTTTATTGCACTTTATTGTTTATTGCCCTTTATTCATCCTTAGCAAAATCCACATCAGAAAAACATAGCACCACTTCTTGATGCATTTCCTGGTTAACCATAGAATGTTTCCTATACCCTCTAGATAGTATGTGAATGCAATACCATTTAAGAAATAAGAGATAGCAACAATCTAAGAGTTGGAGAGAAGCCTTTTATACAATGAAGAACTAGAAAAAGAAAAAAAAGAGTAAAAAGCTCCCTCCAAAGGTTTGCTTTTCTTTAAAATTAGTTCTTGATGTGTGGATTTTTAGTAGGTGATACTACACAATCTAAAAAAATACTGCAAATAGTATATATCTACATATGTATTTCTATATGCACGCAAATAAATCTGGCAAAAATAGAACATTTAAACTTAATATTTATCCTGTCAATCATAATTGCAGGCATAGCCATGAGGAAACTCTTCTGCAGCAGGCATTCAGTGTGCTCAAACTCTCAGTGCTCTTAAATTCCATTCACTTCCAGTGGTAGAGTTGGTACCTTTTAAAATTATAGTTTGCTTGTTTAAGAGTGAACAGTCACCATGCCAACCCTGATGAACAACACAGGACATGAAATAGCCTGTGGATTTGTCTCACCCTAAGAGCTGGAAATCTAATTGGGGCAGAGGAAAACAAAACATGATAAAAACAACCATTGGAGTCAGGAGGGAAAACAAGAAACAAGCAGTATGAGTTTATGTGGAAACAAACATAGACACCCATCCACGTAGTGTTTCTACTCACATTAGAGAAAAAACATTTTTCAGTTACCAGCCTGCTATATGCTTTCCCAAGCCACTGCACTCTATCTTTGATGTTCATGATAACTATTTCTAAGTGTTTGTGAACTACACCATTTAAATCCCCTCAAACATCAGTTTATTTTCTCTTGTAAGATATTCCTACAGTGTGGGATTAACAGACACAGCAGAGGCCTTCAGGCACCGAGAATGTAAATGAGCCTAATCTCAAGAAAACAAGATGTGCACTTAACCATAAATATTTTTTATAATCACATCAAACATGACATACCTGGTATGCAGTTTTATATAAATTAGTTGTTATGTCAGACCTACTTCTGAGGTTTTCCAAAACCCAAACACGTAACATTATTTCTACTCTTCAGGCCTGAATAATATTTACAGACATTAATGCCATATCCAGCTCTACAATCATTCGAGACACATTATATAACTTTATTTTTTTATTTGACAAGCAGCAGTATCATGTTCGTCATTTTTTTTACATTTTAATGTAGATACAATTATTAGGTTATCTGTCATATTACAATATTTAGGTTTTTTGTGTGATTTTTTTTTTTTACTTTGTCTTAAGATACATTAAAAAACATCAACTGCAAACGTGAAAGGGGAAGGGGGAAAAAAAAAGCATGGTACCCAACCAATTCTCCACATTTCAGCAATACTTCACTCATTCTTTTAGTAAAGTTTTAAGAAATGTCATAATGACATGAGCTTGAAATATCTATAGGCATTTTCATTGACGCTCATGACATGGCACTGGTGATGTTGTAAACAGCAGAAAAACAGGGGCTGCCAAGTGACCAATTATGGAGGCACAGGCCTGCCTCTTCCCACAGGAACACACCAAACAGTGACAGCAATGATCTCCTTACAATCATACCTGCAGGATAGCACATCATGCTACATAACTGTACTCGTCTGCAGAGGCCTGGCTTCGCTCTATGTACTGTTTGTCTATCAGGACTTCAATACACTTCTTAATCATGCTGATACTTGGGTTAAACCTAGCTCTTGATTGGCTAATTACCTGCAAAAGAAAGACACAGTTTTTGTGTTATTTTTATTTTTCACAGTTATAAATGTCACATAAATATTTGCTAAAGGCTTTAAGGCAAATTCAGTATATTTTTCTTTTAAAGACAGGATTAAATAACCCTGGAATAGTTAATTTATAACAAACAAGAAAGTATCTCTGTGTATAAGTGTCAGGACACTGAAACTGACTGGTCAGCTCACTGGTTACTTTGGCCAAATGTTCCCCAGATCTCCTCATTCCTCTCACTTGCTTCATTTGTCACAGTACAAATGAAGACAAAAATCCATGTTAAAAATTAATCTAATATTAACACATTCCTTCACTACTATCACAGTAGAGTTCCCCTACCACTAACCTCCTTTCCTATACAATTGGAGAAAATCAGGATGAACTTTTCTTTCTTTAGTCACTGAAGACAGACCTACAATTTAGTGAGTTCCATCTGGCTATGCTGGAACTTTTTAATACATGCAGTAAGAAGTTCTTTATTGTAAAAACAAATTTATATTTGCATTGTGGAAGAAATTGCCACTCCAGGCAAAACTTTAGATGTCTTTTAGAAGTTCTCAGTTTTGCCCATTCTCTTGTAGAGAAGGGGAAGAAATTATCTGCACCAACAGAATGTGCAAATCACTAAGTAAAATTTTTCAAACAGAAAATCAAACAGAATATCTTACTACTTAAGTATCACAATATATTTTGCCTGTAGTTTCTTATTTCTTCTGTAAAGAAAATTATTTTTATTCCAGCTGAATTTTCAGCCTTCTTTACAACTTCTCATGGCTGGCTTTGTCCCAGCTGTAGAGTTTGCTGGGGCTCTCTGTGAGCCAACAGAACTCACCAGGTGGAACTCACCCAGCAAAGCAAACAAAAGCCTCAAAAGAGTGAGTTTTGTTGGGCCAACAGCCAAGGGTCTGGTATGCTCCACAGCAGCACAAGTGAGGAGAAACTGGGTGCTAACAAGCTGATAGATCTGCTCAGATTTCACCAAACTGAGCCCTCCACTGGAGCTGATTGTCATCACCACACTTCATGTGTTTACTTCAGACAGAGAAAATGAAAGAGGGAATTTTGTATTGCTACGGGTTTTCTCATTGTTGTTGCTTTTTTTAATCAAAGATATTACAAGTAAGAAGGATAGACAGAAATACCTGATGGTCAGAATAAAAATTTTCTGGGAATGACTGTTCTGATGTCTCCCCTCCACTACTCTTCCAGTCTTACTCATTTTATAGAAAAAGCTACCTCGCCCTGCAGGGGACTGCAACACTGAGCTAGAATTTAAATTATCAGGGTGCATCTAACAAAATTAACAATTCCACAAAGACCACATGCTGACACATACAGGTCTATACCAAGGGCCTGGAGTATTTTCTTGGACACCTCAACCTAAATGAATTGTGTGGTGCTGTAGTGTTAGAATCAGAGCTAACTAAATTAGGCTTAGGAGTCTCTCAAGTATCTCTCTAATAGTAAAATCTTGCCCTTGTAGCTGAGAAAAAATACTAATGAGGTGAGAAAATATTAACTATTCATAGTAAACAGACTTTTTTCAGAAATATTCGTTCTTACTCAAGAAGTCAAACAGCACATTTTAACTGATACATTATATATAAGAATATAAACAGCATGATAAAAATAACAATGGCACCAGAATTAGTAACAATATCACAACTATACTCTCTACCTAGTTTTTAACTGAATAACCATGAAAATATCCACCTTTTTTGCAAAGCTGAAGAAAAATGTTCTAATGCTACTATTCTGCAAGAGCCCTGCAAGAGCAAAACACAGCAGGGGCATGTAAGTGGCCCTTCCATTACACAAAGGAAGAAGCAACCAGAAAGAATTTGTTTCCAAAACAAAGAAATTTGTAATCTATTTCACCCTTATAAACTGGTGTCAGGCAAAGTACCTTTCAAGAAATTTTTCTAATAATTTGACAGTGGGCAGAAAAATGTATTCTCAAAGATGAAAGGGCTTGCCTATAATTTTCTAGTTTTAATTGCAAATCCTTACACAATTGCATCATAATTGCATGGATGGTTTAAATAATGGGAAACCAAAAAAACAAAGATTCTTAGAAATATCAGGACCTATGCTGCCTCATCTTTTAGATATTCAAAATCAGATTTCTCAAATTAAGCTTACTTTCAGACTATTTGTGTAAAAACAATTCTTCAATATCCAAAATTTTTAACAGGTCTCACACTGCATCATCTGGGCTTACAAACTCCCCGTTGCTGCTAGGTTTTTTTTAAGAAATAAAAATTAAGGAGTGGGTATGGTAAACTGTTTCCTCTGTCACTACAAATTACTCCATGTCTCCACCTCTATGCTCAAAATGGTTGAATAAAACAGGAATCTCAATTCCCCCTCCCACCAGTCTTCTCTGAGCAAGGCACAGAGATGCAAGAATGAATTAAACTGAAGAAAGAGCTTTGGAAGGTTGAGAAAAGTAAAACTGGCAACTGGTTGGAAGAAGCAAATGTTAGGCTGGAATGAGAAATACAATTAGGCAGGCAACCACCAGATGGGAAAGTGGGAGAAAAACTAATGAAATAGCACTTCCTTCCAAGCCAGGCTGTGACAGTTCACAGGTCATTAATCTGGAATCTAAAAAATCTAGAGAACTGTACCGCTTTGTGGAAAAGGGAGATTAAAAAGTGCATGTCTCCATACTCAGACAACTTTTAAAATTTAAACCATGAGTTATAATAAAATAATGATTACAGCACAGAATTGGCTAAGTGCTTCTGTGGAAATTCCAAACTAGAATATCCCTATTCAGGTTTTCAACTGAACTCATAGCTCTGGCAATGATTTTTATAGGATACAACATCTCTTGGCATAGAACCATCTAACAGGAAAAAGCAAGAACTTAATGCTTTGGTGCTAAGACACATTTATGAGATTGAGGGATCCCAGCTAGCGCTCCAGTACCGCAGTTCAAAATAGACTCCAGGGAAATTCTCACTAATTTCGCTGGAGTACTGGTTTCCACATGGTTGAGTTTTGTAGTCTGATGTTGTACCCTACTATCCTGAAAATTTTCATGAAATCAGGCTCAAGGACTTTCCCTTACCTCCTGAATAAGAGCGTTATGTCGCAGCACTTTACGTGCCTTCATGATACGGACTATAGCAGCTTGAAGATACATTTTCCTGTCTTCATCCACAGCACTTCGGGTCTGCTCCATCTCCTGCCACACAGGAACAACAGGAATGCTCAAAACACAGTAAGAACAATAAAGACTGCATAAAAGTATCTTGAATCTCTTTTTACTTTACTAAAAGTGATGAACTAATACAAAAAAAATGCAGGTGTATTTCTGTTCCAGTAAAAGTATGTCCATAAATTAAGGATATCTGGTTTCATGAAAGTCAGTAGGAAGGTAGGAGAGAGGCATCTAAACCAATATTTTTGCTAGGGAGAAAAGCAATCAGAACTGACTATAATGTATTGGGTTTGGCAGCACATACCTATCTTGTACAAAATCCTGTGTCTTAGGAGATACACTGAGAACATGGATTAACAACACAGGAGTTGATTTTAGTTGCCAAAGGACAGAAAACTATAGGAAAATAGTTGATTCTGCTGTTCTTGCAGTAAGTTCCTTTATAAACACCAGCAACAAAAAAGTCTCACAACATAGACTAAACATCAACCATTTGGTATTACTATTTTGTTCATCTTTTTCTTTTTCTTGTTCCCTATTTCACCTTCTCTTGCCTACATTTCTAGTACAAAAAATTGCATTGCTTAAGCTTTAAACCTACAAAATTTCCTTTGCAAATCTTATGGAATCTGATATCTGCTTACACCAAACTAACACAGTAAATTCCATTTTAGAAAAGTAAGTTTTCTAAGCTATTCAAGCTAGAAACAGCAAGGAATACTTGCCTGTGGTGTGTCTTTCTGCATTGATGTAGTAATTTTAAACTTTGTTCGTTTACTGCTGAAGTTCATATTTAATGAAAACGTAGACTCTGTCTCTATATCTTCCTGCAATAGAGAATCATTTTTGAAAACCAGGAATGAAACCAGAAAATAGTAACAATTTACTTTGAAAACTCCCAGTTAGAGTCTTACATATACAGAAAAAAAATCAGATTTGTAGCTGGAAATTCTAAAATGACGCTTGAACCAGGTCAATTTTTTAAAGCTAGTTTAACTGACCCAGAAATCAAATCCATTTCAGAAAACACTATTGAAGAACTCTGCCATACAAGAATTTAGTTAGCAAGGAATTTCTCTTTCAATACTTTGATAGCTTATCTTAGTTGTAAACACTCTCCAGGTAAAGTCCTTTTTTCCCCTGCAAAGAAAGTAGGATTTGCATTTATCTATGACAGGACCTCAAATGGGAGCTGCTGCTTTCATAATTTTTATAAAAGTTTTCCTCCAGAATTTAAGGAAAAGCATCTAAACATTTTGATATGTTATAACAGAAACAGCTGACAGACTGCAACTTCTACAGTACACATCTATCTGCAGATTTCAAATTTTTTCCTGTCAGAATCTCGATTATTTTCCACATATATATGTGCATTTATTAATAATATTATTTCAAAATTTTTTCCTACAATAAGAACAGCTTTACATTCAACACAGCATGACTGGACAGATCTCTGCAGTTTCCAGGCAAGAGTCTGTACAAGTATTACCAATTTCCAGTAGAATAAAGTTACTGGGAGTCTGAGACCTTGGAATCTTGCCAAACTGTCTAAAGCACAAATATTTTAGTAAACACAGAAAATATTTATCTAAATATACACTCAAACCAATATTAATTCTAATTTTGTATCTTGCAAGAAATAATCTTTGTTACAATATATATAAAAACCAGGATAACAGGCATAATATATAAAATACAACGCGAAAGGGGGAAGACCAAGAGCTTTAAAAGTAATAAGCTAACAAAAAAATAGGCTAGCATTAACTTCTAGCATTATTCTGCTGACATGGTTGAATATAAACCAAAATAAATTGTGTATTGAGCAGGAACTCAAAAAGCATGATTCGAATGAACCAATGAAGATTTTGAGATGAAGCTTCTCATGTCCTTTCCCCCACACCCGTTCACAAAATGAACAAACAAGCAAAAGCAAACTAGAACATTTACTGCACTGTACTTTTCTGTTTGGCTCAGATACAGGTAAAGAGAAGTTTGTGTATTGAATTCCACCGCTTAAATCACTAAAGCTCACTTGTTTATTTAATAAGTAAGCTGATAGACCGTCTACAGATCTGCTATCACATTGCTGGATGGAGTGCAAAGAAAACAGAAATAGTAAAGACACTTGAATACAGTAGTCTGGAAGGCAAAGAAGTGGAAAATGCAGTGGTAAACATTAAAAAGCAAAAGGGTTGGAAAGCTCTATTATTACTTCTTCTATGACATAAGCTTTAAGAAACTGGGTGAACCTTATACAATGGACATAAATAAATGTAAATCCTTTAAATAACAGGCAACATTCTAAGATTATTAAAGGTCTCACTGTTTCCTGTAATAGCTCCCAGTGTTTTATTTGACCCATGGTTTAACAGACATCTTCCCAGCAATTGTTCCAACCTGAGCTCATTTCTAGATATTGGAAGCATGTCCTATGCTTCAGCCAAGCACCAGATCTTCCTTGTGATCTCACTTTCCATTTTCTAAAATTTTCCCGGTTAGAAACAAAAGCAGCTGCCAGAGCAGTTTTGGATTTCTTCCTCTAAGTGAATTGAACAGCTTATGTCAGTTCCTTCTGTCTGATACTGTCTGCATAGTGGGCTTTCTGGGTGAGCTGGAAGCACATGCTTTGTCTGTATGGGATGCACAGGCTCTTCTGCAGTAATTCCTACTTAACAGAGTAAAGTCTGTGCCCCTTGCTGTACTGGAAAAAAGATTTCACAAAGGCTACACAGAAGGATGAGAGGGTCAGAAAAAGAAGGGTCAACCATTGCCTAAATCACAAACAAAGCTCAGATACTAATGGAATTCCAAGAAACTCATGGAATGACAAGTCTGGCAAATTGCAGCAAAAATCCTCTCACAGAAGTCCTCCTTGCTCTCTTTGTGGCTCCTGTAATCTGTCCACAAGGAAGAACATGGTTGCTCTCTTTCAGTCTCTTAATCCCACAAATATTGTTTTAATATCATCGTAAACTCTGGTTTACTAGTCAGACTCCTTCCAGTGATTCAGTACAACTTTGAAAGCAAGGCAACAGAAACAATGAAGAGTCCCTGCATTATTACCTTTTCATGCTGCTATAGGCATAGAAAGCCTGTATGACAGGCACTCTACCTCCTCCTGTCTCTTTCCTTATAAGTAGAGATTTACAATTTTTCACAAGGGTCAAAAATAAAGCTTAGAAAAATAAAAGTAAACAATGGATATTTTTAAAAAGTCATCAACAAATAACAGAATTACAAGACTGAAAACATTAAACTTTTTAATATCATTATGGTATACCTTGTCTGAGTCATGGTTGATCATTTTGACATCAAGCAAAGATTTGATGGTTTTTGTCAGCTCCTTCTCATTCATTTGTGTACTGTCCTGAAGCTCCTTGTAAGTGACAGTCTCACTGTTGTTGAAGGCAAGCAACACTGCCATTTGGTATGTTGTGACCATGGCTACGTAAGGTTTGCACAAATAATTCATTTTTACTTCACCTGTAATGATAAAAGTAGTATTTTATAAACTGATGAAAGGTGCTGAAAAGTCATCTGAAGCCGAACTACCAGAGCTCCTCATACATTTCCAGACATTCAACTCAAGTCTGTAGTGAACACTTGAAATGGAACAATGACAACTGATGCTGTGAATTTACACATATAGAGTTGGGGCCTACAACAACTGTCCCATCCTGATTGACTATGCATACTAGACAAATAGATACAATATATAATAATAATAAATATATAATAATAATAAAAAAATTAATTCCAAATAGCCTCAACACATTGCAATGCATAAACTTCAATTAACAGCTTACACAGAATCTCAGAATAGTGATTAATGAGGAAGTTGATTAAAGGAAAGATTTAAAAACAAAGTAAAATACTTGTCCATCAAAAATTTTTCATATTCTTACATTTTTCAAATTCCCATAAAAAACAAAAAGCACTGAAGAAATCTACTTGAAAGCAGATTTAGATTTTCTGTGTGAAAGTGAGTGTGAGTTAAGAGCAAAACCTTCTGTTACCAGAACCAGATTTTCATTCTATTACATTGTCATGGGCTATGGTTCTCATCTCCATGTGGTATGTTGCAGTGCTCAGTTGTTAAAGCCTGATACTGAAAGCACTTAAAATAAAACATGATTAAGTGACACTTACTAAAATAAACACTTGACAATAATAAATACTAAATACTTAAAAGTATGTATTTATGTAGATACTCACATACCTGAGTAAAATAGTATAATATGCATTCTTAAAATTATTTAGTATTTATGTAAGGAACATCTACACTAGAGAAACAATTCCAGGGCAATTGTTATTAGCTCAGCAGTTCTGCAGTGCTTTTCTGCAGTTAAGAACATAGAACTCTTGTTTTACTTGGATTTAGTAAACCACAAGTTTAAAAGACATGGATTTTGGAAATTCTAAGTACTAAATATTAATTTGTAACACAAAATATGTCCATTGACTTTATATGCAAAATACTCTTCCAACTCCCCACGTTTTTGTCATTTGAAAAGAACTTTTAGCAAGTAACTGTTAGATCATAAGTTTAGCAAAGCACTTATTCTTACCTGTACAAAGATAATGTAACCAAGTAAGCTTCCTTCCACTAAAATGCTGACTGTAAAATAATTCAAACTGCAAAACAAAATAAACATCAGTTAGTCACACATATAACTACTCACAACAGTTTATCATCACCCTACCACCCTAATGAAGAAATACTGGTTTTATGTCCATCACACTGGATGAAAACATTGCAGATCCATTTGTGACAGCATTTTCCTTTAGAAGATGAGTGATGACTGAATCTTAATTCTGCCTCTGGTAATGAGAAGAACTCCAGCAGATTCGCTGAATCTTAATTTAAGGTCTGCCTTTGGTAATGAGAAGAACTCCAGCAGATTCAAAGAACCTTTCCCCAAAATGAGATCAAACTCCCTAAACCCCACAATGCCAACACTGTCTACACACACCTATTTGGCTTTTTCTGATTGGGTCTGGAAACTGATTAACATTGAAGGAGAACATAAAAACAGGGAATTTGGATCTCTTTAGGAATTAGGTGTTTCTCCACCCACAAGCCAGTACGAAAAACAGTATTTGTACACCATTCAGATAAATATATATTCACAGGAAGCTTCATCAGTCTCAGAAAAAGCTGCTGAAAAGGTTGCCCAGCTACACAGGTACTCACATACTTCGGAGTGCAATTGCAATACTTTTGTTTTTCTTTCTAAATCCTTGCCAGAGTCCTAAGAGAACTCTCTCCATGGGTCTAATCATCAAATTGGACAGTAAATAAAGACATTGTCTGTCTTTTATTTAAAGACATTGTCTTTAAATAAAAGACAGACATTTGTTCTGTTTCTTTAGGGAATTCTCATTTAAAGCACTGATCTCTACCTAGGTGACACCTGAATAAGTTTGCTGCTTTAAAATGGCAAAATGGTGAAATTAGGCAAGTAACCCAGACTCTGAGCTGCTTCTGACACACAATTCTGTACCAACTTTCCAACTGAGGCACAACTGACAATACTCCTATTTTAACCCACAAAGACAGCAAAATCTCATCACAGCTAGTGATCCTGTAGTCTGGGTCAGAAACTATTATATTGCTAAAACCAAGTGCCACGTAAGTGGAAATTAAAGCTTAATAAGTAGTCCTAATATTCAGCAGTAATACAAGACCCTTCATCACAGAAAAAAGACATTTGCCATTATAACTTACATCAAATAGCAATGTAAGGTGTAAAAACGGCTATAAAAATCTGTTATGTCCAATAACACAAAATGTGTATCACCTAAATTGTACTTCACCATCAAATACACCTCAGCAAAGATCAACACAAATATTTTGTTTTTCAACAAACATGGTACAGGTAACATTTAGAATACAGTAATATAATCAAAAGCAATAAAATACCTCTACAAAGCAGCAATAATCACATAAGAAGCAAATATTTGGCTAAAGCAAAACCTTAACTGCTTTGAGAAATCATAAAATGAGCTTTAGAGAAGTTTGCATGAAGCTTGACTTTGAACAGTTTCTATGAAACAGGGAACAAGAAATCTGTATTTGCATTTTAATCTGCTATTAAGACTGTTCAGATTTAATATTAGAAACAGAATCTTCTTTTATCTAAATATTAAGAGTTGGTTTTGAAGCAAAGAACCAACATAGTTCATTTGATTGCATTTATTAGCATATCTTTTGGCAATCACAAAGTGTAGAAGAGAGATGTGAAAAAGCTACACAAATATATACATAAATTCAGTAACGTATTTGGGTGACCCTTCAACATTGCATATGGAGTGGAAACTTGATAGACATAATTTACAATCAAACTAAAGCAGCTCAAGTTTTTCTCTGTTAGAATGATGATTTTTCATTTGGAGTTATTTTACATTTTCCACATGTTTACAGGAAGCCTCCTACTAACCTACCATCTGTACACTTTTTTCCAGTTCCTGAGGAATTGCAAATGTAGAAGAAGGAGCCTGAGTTAGAGGCCATGCACCAGCCTAGAGGTATTGGGAAAAATAGAAGCATTAACATTTTCATACAACACATATATTAAGAAAAAAAATAACACTCTTAAATGGATGTACAGTGTGCATTATGTCATAAGACAATCAATTAACTCAGGAAGTTTTACTGATCATTTTTCAGTACACCTGCACACCCCACTGAAGTATTAATTACGACTGAAATTTTATATCACTATTGTTTAGGACCTACTGGGTTGATTTTACAAAGAAACACAAGGAAAGTAATTCCCCAATGATCACAGGCCACCAGTTCCCATATAAAGTAGTATTCATAATTAGAAAAATTGTGTATTTGTTATCAGAACATAAAAGGTAAATACAAATTACTCAGCAGCAATAAACATACATTAGTACCTGCAGAACATATATCTGAAAACTAATTCCCAAATCAATGATTGTGTCCTGGTTTTTGATAAAGTTGTTGAATTTGTTGTTGAGATCAGCACTAACACTCATGTCTGTATACATTCGATGGAGCTTGCTGGTAAATTCATAACCACAGGCTTGCTGTGAAGAAATATTGTAACAGGTTTCAAAGTGAAAACAGTACTCATCATATAAATTATGTTCCCTCACTGATACAATATGAAAATCTAGTCATCAGAAGTGTTGTTATATTACAGAAAACACTAGTAATAATAAAAAACAAACACTGTTAAATAAAATTATCTTAGTTTCACCTTATATACACTAATCTATTTGAAAAATATTGTTTTATAAAATCAAAAGATAGACATGTTTATGAAAGTCCTTGGTACTTCTTTAATGTTAACATGAATGACTTGAACACAGCTAATAAAATTATCCAAAACCTCATAAAAATCTCAAATGCCTAGGTGATACTCAGCCTTTTATCTTTCACAGACTACCTAAACACTAGCTTTTGCTGTCAGCTATTGGAAACAGATTTACCAATTGCTGAGTTACTTCTGGCACCCTCTGCTGTTCCCTCTCAACACTACATACTCTTATATTTGTTTATTCTGTTAGAAGAATATTACCTTACCTTTAGTTTGTTTATCATCGCTTCTTCAGAATCCATAGACATAGACAAACCATGAATTAATCTTTTTGCCAACATTCTGGCATAGAACTGCATTAAAAAAAACAGAGATGAGGATTTGAAGAAGCATAACCACATTCTTCAAGCAGGCTTTAAATGTGACATTTAAACCATTATTGAATATGAAAAGTTACCTTTTGGAATACATCTTTGTCATCAATGTATTTGAAAACAGTAATGAAACTCGTAAGCTTGTCTTCTACTTCATTCTCTGTCATTCCTTTTGCTGATTTCTTTAACAAGTTGTCACAGTATTTGGCCAGCTCAAATTAAAAAAAGAAAAATCAAACCCAAAACTACTTGTCAAGCTTGAGAACAAATGTATGCCAAGGTATTTCCAAATTTCTACAATAGTTCAAACATGAAATAAGTCTACTGTCTCACATTCTATACAAGGGCTGCATTCATGGGCAAACATTCTACACCCACAGAAAACACAGTCTATACCAGAAATT
This sequence comes from Geospiza fortis, assembly GCF_000277835.1. Taxonomy (NCBI): domain Eukaryota; kingdom Metazoa; phylum Chordata; class Aves; order Passeriformes; family Thraupidae; genus Geospiza; species Geospiza fortis. The sequence continues at coordinate 4,471,628 of NW_005054360.1, forward strand.
AGAACCATAGCAATTTTGCACACTCACAAAATGTGTGTGCAGCTTAAGCTGTTACTACTAAAATACACACCTGAGTGTGACCCAGTGTGAGAGCTGGGTATGCATGTGAGGACCCTATGGCAATCCATTTGATGGTTATATACAAGAATTATTACTCTGTGTGCATCACTTACCAACTCAGGTGCTTTGCAGATCGACTTGGGCTCCCGATAGTTAACTACTGATGTCAAAGCCTACATAAAACATGGAACAAAGAGAAAAACTGTCAATGACTTAAAATTTTTTCTTTTATGAAATTTGAAGAAATCAAAAAAATCCTCAGGGCAAAGACCATCTGAGATCCTATAAAAGTGAATGATACAAAAGGGGATTAAAAAAACAACTTGTAAAAAGGTTAAATTACTGCTGTATGAGAATTTGGTTGTTAAACATTTTCAAGTTGGAAAGTAAGTAAAAGTAGAAAGAGTAGAAGAAGAAAAATAATTACAGAAAACTGAAGAACAAATTAAGTTCTGATTAGAAACTTCACAAAAGTATAATTATTTTGGTATACAGCAATATTATGGTCCAAAAGAATGGATGAAAAGAAACTTAGGAATAAGTGCAGATAAAGTAGATTTGAGCAGCACCACATCAACAGCATGTATGTTGAGCTGAAAAACTTATATGATGTGTTCACAACAGTAAGAAACTAAAGTGCTTTTGGTTGTTGGATTTTTTCATACACTGAAAAGGAGAAAAATATATTGTTGAAAGTGGAAATTTGAAGTAGTAGAGTACAAACAATATGGTGGCTGAAGAAAACCTGAATATGATTAAAAAGAAAAAAGATAATGGCAGTTTAGAAATTAAAAGAAGATTATCAGAATAACAGAGTTTCTAAACTGCATGTCACATTTAAATTAGTGTTGTAAACTAACAGTGAATTAAAAATACTGCATGATCATAGTTCCCAGGAATTATAGTTCCTCTGTAGAAGGAAAATATTGTTGTTATCATTATAAAGACAAACTGACAAGGAACTCTTCTGTACAATACCTCAAGATTGTAAAATTTGCTAATAGGTTCCTAGAATTCCTCAGGGAAAAGAATGCACGACTTGACAAGAAAGAGGAAACTCTTTAAAGCTTGGAGCAATCTTTTGCAATAATACTGGAGGCAGCAATAATGATTTTGATAGTCACCATCAAAAATTAACAGCAAATCAATATTTTAAGTATTTAAGAATGTAAGAAAGATCAATTAAATGAAGAACTGATGTATTTAGAAAAAGTACATTGTCTATGTGCCAGCAAATGAAGTTGTCAGTCTCGTGTTACTCCACCTTCTGGTACATGACACTAATTGCAATGGAGAGAGAAATGTATCTGGTATTGAAATGTTTGTTTTAAAATGCTAAATAATTACTGTATCAATGTCACAAATACAGATGGGTAACCACTATTGGTACCATCACTGGTACCTTCTCCATTATGCCTCTTCAGGTTTACCTTTACTGACAATTGTCAAAGCTTAGACTCTGTCATTAACTACAAACTGCAACTACTGCACACACCACAAAAGAGCAATGAACTGTATGTGTGCATCCTGTGATAGGAAATTAAAGAAAGAAAATATATTTATTACTTATAATTAATAATGATTAATATTAAAATTCATGATAATTAGAACTGTTATCTTGTATACATGCATAGCTATGCATTTCAAATAAAAGAGCAGCA
>NW_005054360.1:4473432-4485099 GCF_000277835.1 Geospiza fortis
TTTCCCTATATTTTTTATTTAAATTCAAGTGCAGCTCTCTCCTAGAAAAAGTTACCTATTGTGGCAGTGATTGAAGTAATATAAGTTTCCAGATATTCTTTGCAGTCAACTTGAAAAAAATCTAAGCAAAGATTCTGCGGAAGTAATACTAAGAGCATTCAGAGATAAACATTATCTCAGCAAGCAAATTCAAGTTCAAATGCATGCAAGAATTACCAAACCACCCGAACCTCACCAGCTGCCTATTCATTATCTGCACTTACATTTGCACTGAATGGATCAGCACCATTTTTGTGTTTTGAAATATGATGAAAAGAAAGGTCTTTCTTTCAGAGAACAAGTATTAAAATGGTCTCCTTTAATTTATCTTTTCCCTTACACTGGATTGTGTTTTGCTCCATTGCATTTCTAAACTAGAAAGACTGAATATGAACTACCATTGACCATGTGTTGATGCTATGAAGAGTTCCAGGGACCCTGAATCAGGGTCCTGGATTTTGTTTTCCAATGCTTTGTTTACTTAAGTAAAAATTACCTTGTCAAGGGCACTCATAAAGTGTTGATCACCATTCAAAACAGTGTTGATCAGTTGAACAAATTTACTATGTACTTCCAAAACTGACTCCACGAACTGAGTTGGCATCTAAAGAGGGTAGATAAAACAGAAAGCAAGTTAGTGGGGAAAGCAGTAGTATCTAACACAAACATACCTACATTAGTTGTAGATTTTTTACTAATTACTCTTCTTTGAGAAAGTTAATGCTATAGTGAATTTTGAGAGGATGGATTCTGCTGTACTCTCGCACTATGATGCTAGAGAATGTTTTGGAAATAAAAAGTCTAGGCTACATTTACTGTCCTGCTATCCAACCTAGATTTGAGTCTATACTGCTCTCATGTAATCTATTTTTTTCCCTAAAATCCATTACTAGCCTTTTCAAAAATCATTAATGCTAACATAAATACAGCAATCAAGCAACTGATATAATAAACTGCTACCTCTCCTACACAGTGGCTTCAGAGACAGAAAATCTGGATGATCCCCTCACATTTTCCTATACAGGGCAGTTACCAATTGAATTTCATGAACCACATTCCAACATCATACTCTGCACAGAAATGACTGACATGAGCTGGAGGAGTCCCTACACAGACAAGCTGGCAGGCACAAATGCAACAGCGTGAAAGGCACTGGCTCTGTAGCATAACTCCCCAAGTACATTCTCAGGTCACACATTAAAAATGTTTCAAAGTACATAATTTATACAATAGAACACGTAGTTCACACTGAAATTGTCGACATAAGGCTGTGTATTGTCACTACCCTCATGGGTCTGTATTTATTTCTGTGAGTAGACGCTACTAGTTTGAAAGAGTAAGTTCAATAAACCTAAAAATAACTGGAAAGCAAACTATACCACTAAAGACTGCAGTATGCACACTGAAGTTACAGTGGAGTCACAGAATAGCAAACATTCCTATGCAGTCAGTAACAGAGTGAATGTACAACAGCTTGTGTTTATGTATTATTACAGACAGAAACACTGGATAGCTAAAGACACCATCCTAAAGCGTGCGCAGATCTAGACAGCAAGACGTACACATGCACAAATACAATGTCAAACAAAAGCTTGTAGTTTGTCTCTGAACAGCAATGCTGGAGAAAGAAAAATGGAATTGAGTAATTTAAACAGACATAAATGGAAAAAAGTTTAACACACTTTAGTAAAATAAATAAGATAATATTTTCAGAAATTACATGACAATATAAAGCAAAATTACTACAAAGCTATTACGAAAACCAGCAGATTGAAATCAGGACAGGATGTCAAGCCTTTACAAAATGGAATCACTGGCTTCCAACATACCAGAACAGCAAATAACATTGACTTAAGAGAAATTCAGAAAAAAAAATGCATACATGGAACAAAAGGACCCACTTGCCCTGGCAGTATTAGTCAAACAACAATGAGAAATATCTAGCTGCAGTTGTTTCTGGTTAGATCACAACAATTACAATAATCAGCTCTCAGGATAGATAAATGTGGCACAGCTAACCACGCTGATGAGAAGTTACAACTTATCTATCACATTCCAAACCAATTTTATGCGGGCAAAATTAAAAAAAAAAACAACTAAGAGGAGGAGGGCAAACACTCAATCAAGAATGTTAATCAAACAGTCATTTCAGTTGCCTGAGGAAACTCACATTTTCCTGAGAAAGATTGCTGGTTGCTCTAAGGCCCTCATCATGGATATGGTTTTGTAGTTCCTGAATCATATGAGGTAAACCACTTGACACAGCACGAAGTAGAGTATACATATTTGCCATGTCTGTAACAGAGATACATTTTTACAGAGTACACTTAGAAACACTAAAAATTAACACTTAATATAGTACCATAATTTTAAACTTTTAAAGACAGAAACAAGACCAACTGTTTTGAAAGGATAAAAAAAAACATATACTGGATCACTGACCAAAAAAAACCCCTCAAAAACAAAACAAAACAAAAACAAAAACAACAAACAAATACATACACTGGGTCACTGACAAAAGAAAAAAGGAAAGCGTAGGCCTATTATCAGTGTTTACTGAGACCTGCCATTGTGACTACCTCACTCTTCCAATACAGCTTCTTTAGGACAGACTCTAAGAAGAGAGGTGGGCTAGTGAGGAGGAATAGTGTGCCAGTTTATTTTAAACCCTGGCCTTCTTTAATCTCCCTTAGTAGCAGCTGACTAAAATCAGTTTAGATATCTTCTTGACTTTTTACTTGCCTCCAGTGGTAGCTTGAAATTTTTCTCAGGTGAGAAAAGCTCTAAACAAGCAACTGCTATTTTTATTATATTTTGCCTCCTCACACCCCCAAAAAAGAAACCAAACAAAATAGATCCAAACTCTGATCAAGCTTGAAAAATTCCCTGGAAACTGAACATGTCATTATTAAATACAATTTGAGTTTGACTGTGAAAAATAATTTGTTTCACATAAGAGATATCATCTTTCATGCGAGAATAAGCATCCTTTCAAAGGTAAGAGGCATGCAGTCATCAGGAAGCATGTTTTTTTTTTTTAGTTAGGCAGGGAATAGAACTACAAGAGCATCTCCTTCTGTAAAAAAGATTTGGGATGAGAGGTCACAAAAGATTCAGGACAATAAGAAGTGGTTATGAAAAGATGCCAAAATATATTATAAGCCTGACCTGTTAAGTGATGATGAAGATATCTGTTAAGACAGAGCCATTGGTTTTACAAAAGAAAACACAAGCATAAAATATGATCATTTCTACAGGACTTCAGTGTGTTTTTAAGATGACTAAGACAAGGAAAGAGAAAGAGCCTTAGCTGAAAGAAGGATTTTTAACAGTAAAAAAAAGGTTTTGATTATATACTTGGAGGAATAAAAATTAGTTGCATGCTAAAAGAAAAATGTCATCAGGGTTTAATGGAGATTTCTAGATAAGTAACATTAGTTGAAAATGCTTATATGCACAGAAGGTCATTGGACAAAGATAGGAAATTGCAATGCTAAGTGAATAAAACAAAAAACCATGTCAGTGAGTGACCAGTGAGACTTACCACTTCTTTTCTCTTGTCTGATAATATTGTGACATTCTGCATGTAGAAACTGCAAGTGATCAGCTACCATCCTCTGCTGGCATTCATGAGTCACTTTGCCATATGAGCTGGGATTCAAGTACTTCCGACATCGCATTTCTTCATCTTTTAATCTACCTAAAACCTACACAGAAGAGTTTAAACTGCAAGCTGAAGAAATACTGACAACCTATATAGCACCAGAATATACAACAGTGTAGTTATGTAGAATGAGAAACAAAAGTAAGTAAGAAGAGGTACAAAAGAACTTGTGCAGGATGAAAAATTTAATTTGTTCTTCTGAATCAGGCTATTACTGAATGAATATAATCTAGTCTGAGTACTAACTAGGCTTGGTCACTACTAGATGTCTACCAGCATTCCATAGTTTTCATCTTGAAATTTCTTGTTCCCTTGTCACTAGTCTTCCCCAATTTCGCTTACCATACTTATTCCTTCTGAGAAAATTTTACTGCAATACTTAACAAAAAGAGAACTCCAAGAATCACTTTACTATTCCAAGTCCATCTGCTTGTATGTAAACATCTGCTCAATAGGTACAGGAGTACATCTGAGCTATTAATAAAAGCTCTTTTTATAACTCAGTGAAGGAAATAGGCTTAATCATAAGATAAGTCATATGAATACTGCCATAAAAGCACTTAGACCCTGTGAATATGAGGGGGGTGTAGGGAGAGTAGTGCAGCTGCAGACTGCTAATGATAGACAAAACTGCTTTTGGTTTAGTTGAAGTCTTAGCCTGCCCCTGAATTTCAACAGAGGTGTGTAACCATTAGCTTAAAAGCAATTTCACAGCTCTCTTCTCAACTCTTCTATCTTGGTAGTGCAGATAGTACAGGACCAAGAACTGACTCCTGGTGTTGTATTAATCTTTGTTTTCTCAAACTAGGTATAAGAATTACAAGTAATTTAACCACAACATAACTTCATACAGCACAAAGCAAAATGCAAGAAAATCTGCCTCAGAGTATGTAATTTTTAATAATGTTTTGTAACAACTTAAGAGTCTTTTCTAACCACATATTGCTAAAACTCTAATGTTATCCTACTCCAAACGGAAAGAAAATAAGGAAGTGAGGAAGTAATACTAATCAACCTGATACATTTTATTTTTCTGACTTTTTTTTCACTTTTCATGCCACTGAGTCATCATTTACTATTAAATATTTTGATACTGACTGTTCATCCATAGCAAGGTTTGTAGTTTATGTTCAGATAATCCATGTCACTAAGAAGTACCATTTCAATTACATGAAAGCATAACATGAAGAACAACTATCAGAACTGTAGAGGACATGTATCATCAGTAAAATGATTTTAATTATTGCACGTGTATTGAAGAATCTCTTACCTTCTCCATGTACTGTGAGCAATTTGACTCTTGCAATAAGTTTGAAGCTTCTTGTTTATAATACTCCCCTGTTTCATTCAGAAAAGGACACTCAAAAATTTCCTGATAAAACTAGAAGAGAGAATTTGTTTTAAAGGACAAATAATGTATATACTAGATTGACATTTAAAAATACATAATCAGAAATGTCTATCTACCTTTAGGGGGAATTTTTTCTTATACTGTTCAACATGAACAAAGGAGTTAATAACCCCATGGATTACTTTCTGGTTTGGGTCTTCTCCACAGCGATCACTGAAATAGACAAAGAAAACATTTATGAGAATGCAGGTATCTGGTGTAACTCATTTATAGCCAAATGAAATAAAATTGGATGAAAACATTTTCCAGAAAACTCCCCTGCTCAAACTGACAAAATTGAAGAAGATTAATATTAAAACATGCACTTCTTCCTCTCATATACATTTAAATTTTTGAGATAGTTACTCATAAACCATTCAAAAGCACTTAAAGGTCACGAAATTTCCAAGTATTTGTTAAGGATCTAAGTATTCCAAATTATATACTCTATGCAAGTAGTTTAAAAGCTACAGTAATTTCCATCTTGTATTTGTAGCCTTTATTACATAGAGTACCTTCACACTCTTGCCCCTTCCAAAAAATCCATCCTTTTTACCAGCACCACAAGAAGTATGCTGTTTTCTTTTCTGAATATCTACTATTCAACATGTAGATTTCAAGTGGAATAAATAAAACACCTGGCCTATTATGTCACAATATTTAATCATACATCACACAAAAGGAAAACCTTACATCTTCCAGTCAAGTTCTTAGTTTCAAATGAAGGAGCTGAAGTGAAGAAAATGTTGTCTTTAGTTCCATTCAGGTGAAAATAGAAGTAATTAAAATGAGTGTTTCGCATGCTAGAGAGACTGGTGTTCAGTCCTTTGCAAAGACTGGGAAATAACCAGCATTCAAAACAGCACAAGCTTCCTCTTAAGACATAAGAAGCTCTTAAAAAATTCCACTTTTCATATGTACTTTACAACTAAGTAAAAAATATTCTCTAACTCCTAAGGTGTTAAATAGGACTAAAATATGATTTATAAAAGTATATTTATGATTAAGCATGAAAGACAAACATTACCATATAGGCTGGGGTGAAATGGGAGAGAAGTAATTTTGCTAATGTCATTTATTTTGGTTTGCAATCAGGAAAGATTCCAGAGGACCCCCATGAGCTGTGAGGTTTACCAGGACAGCCACACCAGCAGTCATTGTATTATGCACACCAGACCATCTTCATGTATTCACAACTGTTAATCACTGATATTGCTTTCAAACACTACTGTTTTCTCTGATCTGAAAACCTAAGCTTATGACGGGTATAAAGAATTAGCTCTCTTAACAGATAATGAACAGTCACTGTATGGTTTTTGCAGCTTTATTATCCATTACAGATGAACTGAACTGATGGGTTCCATCAGGGATGGTCTGATTTTTTCACACAGGGAACAGGAAGATTTCCTCTGGTTGTGGGAGCTGAACAATGGAATAAACCTGGTTTTGGTACATGGAATGACACCCTGCATCCTTGCCACCCTCTCTCCGCAGGGTCTGGGCAGAAGCAGCAGCACAGAATCATAGAAGGGAGAAGTCCCACCTGCCCTGGGCCTGCACCTCCAGCCCAGAGGGGCCCAGGAGCACAGAGAGCTGCAGGGTGGATGCAGCCTGTGAACACAGGGCTGGGCCATGGAGCTCAGGAAGGCACAGAACTAAAAGCTGAGCATATTATACAAATATACAAATAATGGGGCTCTGGCAAGAGACAGCCCAGCCCAGCTGTCACATGCAGGGCTCTGGCCCTGGTACACAAACACAAGCAGCATCACTGGAGGAACAGCTCAAGCCCCAGCTTCCCTCTGCTCAGTCCCCAGGCCAGTTGAGACCTCAGCCCATGCATGTGTGGGAGGGGAGGGGGCAGCCATGCCCAGACCCAGGGGACTCAAAGGAACATTAGCAAAGTGCGGTAAGAGTACAGGAAACATGCTCCATGGAAGAGCTGGAAGGAAGGAAACAAGGTTTTGAAGCAGAGGTCAGATGATCAAAGGCAATAAATGAAAACAAACCCAGCACAGAACACGCCTTGCCTGCTCTGGCAGCCACTTCAGGTTTTATTTACACCAATGGCACTCTGCTCCCAGGAATGTGTAGAGCAAATGTCAAAAAAATTTGACAGAAGCTTTAAGGATGACTTTCACAAAAGCTGTAGTAGTAAGAACAACTGCCACACTAAAATGCAATTGGTGACCCTGCAAAGGTAGAGGTCTATGAAACATTTGTTCTCCTTCTTGGCAGCGCTCAGCAAGTAATACAGACACATAAAGCTACAGAGAAGCTGCAACACAGGTTGAAGCAGGGAGGTCATAGGATATCTTGGGTACAGGAAAGGAATCTGGATAAAAAGATTAAGTGCTGGAAGCACGAATTCCACTAATTCAGGTGGTGACAAGTTATTTTTTTCCAAAAGAAATGGAGAAAGCTACAAAACACACACACAAGAAAGTTGTGCTGGTTTATATGAACTCCATCTTGTTCCTGTCTTGAGGCTCAAGCTAACCGTGGATGCTCAACATGTATTGTACAGTGTATTATTACAGCCTCAAAGAAGAACATTTTAAAAGTTTCAGGTACAATAATTAGATATCAAATTCATTAAAAGAAAATTCCATCACTCAAAAGTGCTCTGCTGTGTCAGACCAAGGGTCTTTCAAGGCCAATTACCTACAGAATTCATTGTCAACTAGATGAGACTGTTCCAAACACTTTTTAAAAAGTTAACTTCCAATAGCTTTAATTTCAAACAAATGGTACAGATAATGTATCAGCTTAGACAGGAATAGGTCCAATTAGTGAGAAAGAGTTAGTTATCTTTAGCAGAGAAGTTAGTTAGTCTCTCAGTTAGTCTGTACTAACCACACTGTCATTTGAGATAACACCTGAGTAATTTCCAAATTATTTCTGTTTAAGAATTTCATAGATTAATTTTCTCATAATTCAAGATCTTGTCAGCTTCCTCTTGTGTTGAAACAAGAATGATTAAGTTAATATTCAGCTCACCTTGTAGGAGGAATGCTTGGGCTAGAGGGAGGGGGATGAAAGTGTTATACTCAGAACTCTATGCTAGGAGTGCAGTCAGACAAGACAGGCTTAAGTGATTTAAAAATTCTCTGCTGTTCAAGGGGGCTAATCCTGTTCCTTTTTGCTCAGTCACAGCCCTCCATCTCTCTTCCTTTGCTTTGGCACTCATCTGATGCTTTGCTGAATTGACTTGTGCCAACCTGGTGAAACATTAGCCAAGATGGTTTTCTGTCACATTAGCAGTTCAGCTGGGTGACCAAGGAACTAGGTGAGCACCAAATTCAGCACATGAAAGGCAGTAGAGCACAGCCTGCTCCTTTTTGGTGTCAGTAAAATCTTAGATCAGTTTAGCTATCTTGTTCAGCTGAGCCACAAGCCACTACTTGTATTTCTTTATTTTCATGTGTCAAAAAAAGTTTATTGTCAGTTTTAATGTATAATGTATTGCACAAGCTTATAGCTTCTAAAAAGTGGGAGTGCTCAAGGCTGTAGTCAGAGGTCTTCTTAAAAATCCAGTTAAATACACTGATAAAGTAACATTTGAAAGAAGAATTTGTGGCTCTGCTTCCCTACCTTTTCCACTACACTAAGAAAGCTACTTTTATATGCAATAATTGACTACAGTGTTGGTTACCAATTCCACATACTGTTGTATGCTACACAAACTTCCTGCCTAGAAGTAGTTCAGCTGTCCCATCTACACTAATTTAATTTTTTTAAAGCATTGTAATAAACTGAACCATGCACAAACAACTACTATGAGGAAGGTGTAGTACAGAGGAAATTTTAACCATTTACATCTATTATCAATTTTATTAAAATTTTAAAGTTATATTATTCCCATGCATAATCTCGCATGTCTGACAAATATAACTTATGGATACCCACCTTGTTTAATCCCTGAATTACTGAACTCAATGGTAAAAGACATATAAATCACTTGCAGCAGCATCCTTTAAATTGCCTCTTAAAATCCATATTGACCACAGAAATTACAGCAAAGAACAGCAACAAGCCTATTGTTACATGCAAAGGGCATCCTCAGAATCCCCACAGGAAGCACTGCATTTCATGACAGCAGGAAAAAACCTGCTACAAGAAGTAGTTTTCTCTTATGTAATTCATTAAATGATATACAGATCACAAAGTGGCTAGAAGAAACTTAATATGAATTGCTGGATGTATATTTTGAGAAGCAGAACTAAATTAACTTCTCTGAGATCACACAAAAGACTCCCCAATAAAGAATGGGAAAAGTCCGAATCCAACCTTTAGAGACAATGACTGAAGTTTTGTTTCAAAGTTTCCAAATAGTTTAGTAACAAGTAGTTTCAACTTGTTACACTCTCAAGATCTAACACCTCCAAAGCCACTGACCACCTTGATCTAAACACCCTGGGGAGCTCTACAATCAGCCTCAAGCTAAATACAGACCATTATTTTACGGGGCAGCAGATGTCTGTCGAAAAAGGCTTTCACACACATTTCCACTCCCACCTACCAGTGAAATATATACATTAAGTAAGACAAGTCATCAGCATCACTGTGCTTGATGTAACAAAGGAGAAAGTTCTTCACCATGAATTAGGGAATCTCCATTTAGTAAAAATAGTTTAAGTAAAGATGGATAAAGCACTATTAAGTCCTGGCTACAAAGGAACCATGATTCAACAAGTGGAAGCAAATAAGTACTTCCTGGCTTGAGGAATGCCATCCAAAAGAGACATCATATCCGTTACTTTGTTGTCAAATATTTAATTCAGGAATGAAAAATACAAATGAACTATTAAAATTAGGTTTTCAATGCCTTATAGATTTTTTTCTGATGAAGTGCATGTTCAAGGAACCTCAATCTGCCAAAATACCTTTCTCCCTCAGTTTACTTCACCAGTCTGGTCACCTGAATAATCACTTAAAAAGCCCCAGTCATTAGGCAACTCCAGAGTGTTGTATCCTAAACAGTGGTAGGAGTGCAGAAACTGATGAAACTTACAACTATACACAAGATCTGTAGTAGATCCAGAATTTCTGTTTATTCATAAATTAGCTTCTTTAGAAGTGAAATAAAATTTTTAAAGCAAAGCTTTAAAAGTCCCAAGCTCTTTGGCTTGGTTTAGAAGTATTAAAAAAAATATTCAGAAATAAAATAATAACTCTCCCTCAAACTAGGAAAAATAATTATCTTCATTTTATTCAAGTCAGACACCAAAAATGTTAAGTGAAGGTACTGATCTGAAAAACAGAAACCCAGAAGCTTTGTCATTTGCAAGAATTGTTCTGGGTTCCATGCAAACACAGCTTCTCTGGCTTTGGCAAATCTTTGCCCAAGGCCTAGTCCTTGACTTGACTGACAGCACAAAAGCTAAAGGCAGACAGCATCAGGTAGAGAAAAAGGCAAAAGGCATCCGATGGGACCTGGAGATTTATTCTAACTCCTCCCCTATTCCATTGATAAGAAGGGTTGCTGAAACCAAAAAATCACTGCTCTGTGGTTAGAGGGAATCACTGCCTTTTTCTACACATGAAAGCCACAAATACACAGCTACAACGAGAAAAGCTGATAGATCATCACCATCAGAAAAGAAGTTACCTTAAAAAAAAACAAACATAAAAGAATTCTGTCAAAGTCCACAGAATTTCAAAGTTAAAAAAAGTGCAATACCCCCACATTATGTTAAAGCAAGAAACAATCACTCACTTTTTTATTTCTCGGAGGAGCATCCGAATAAGGATGGCCTGCAGTGGCTCAATCATTAATTTTCTCCACATATCAAGAGCTAGCTGTCAGGACACAACACAAGTTTACATCAATAAAAAGTATATTTAAAAAAAAAAACTAAAAACCACCACACCAAACTCAGAACAGTACCAAAGATGACACAATTCCCCATTCAGGATTTTAAAAATTTAGTTGTTATGTAAGCTCTTCTTTCCCTGGTCAGGCAGTATGTGAATGTTGGCTTCCCAGCCTGCATTCTTCCTACATATCTCATAGAACTGATTCATTCCTTGGTTCTACTCCAAGTATTCTCAAATGCATATAAGGACTCTAAGCAAGTTGGTTACAAGGGCAGATTTTGAGACTACACATAAACAAAACATCTGCACAGTAATAGGTAAGTAACATATCTTTCTAACCAAAGTGTCTGAATGTGTACAAACACCAGTATTCCTAACAATGATTGCAAAATAAGCCTCAGCTGACAAAAGGGAATTTGTCTTGGCCAATTTGTCAGAGATCACAGTCAAAGATACAGAATCCTTTCATCCAACACACAAAGAACATCTCCAAACTAAGATGCCTACATCTTAAGCAAAGTCACTGGCAAGCTAACATTTGGCTTCAAATGGATTTCAAATAAATTCCAGAATTCATCAGTTCTTATGGGTGAAGCCATTTCTTCCAAGATGCACCATTTTTAAAAACACAGTTGCAATAGATCAAATGAGCTTTTACACTTGAATCAAAGTCAGATTTAAAGCCCAAAAGGGATAATGTGATCCCTTATATACAGAGAGTAACTGCACATAGGAGACCTCCAAAAACACCTGC
>NW_005054361.1:0-24693 GCF_000277835.1 Geospiza fortis
TTGCTTGTGTGTGCAGCTTTTGCTTTCTGTCTTAAACTGTGTATCTCAGCCCACGACTTTTCTGGCTTTTGCTCTCCTGATTCTCTCCCTGATCCTGCTGGTGAAGGAGTGAGCAAGTGCCTGTGTGATGCTTGGCTGCCTGCTTAGGTTAACTATGACAATCTGCCTGAAATGTCTGTTGGAATCTGAAATACTGCTTGTTTTGTGTAAAATTTCTTCAGTACAATGGGCAGAATTTGGTACCAGACTTCTGATAATTGTGCAAGCTTAATATTCAGTATGGAATCCAAATGAGGCACCTTTGTGATATGAAGGTGCTAAGTCCTATTCAGTACTGCCCTGCACTTCATTCTATTCATATACCATTTTAAAAAATGCTCTTTTGACTTTTTTTTACAGTTTAGTTGAAACAGTGACTTGAATCAAACTCTTGAATTTTTATGATTAAGGCATGGAGTTCCAAAACACAGGACTCCCTCCAAGTGAAGAAAACTATTTTAGCAAAAGCAGATATGTAAGGAAGAGTATAAACATAGGGTTGTCAGAAATCAGCATTGTTTTTCTGCATGGCATGCAGAAGTTCTAAATATGAGAGCTGGTCAGCTGTGCAGAATATGCTTAGGTAGTGAAACCTGTCAGTGTTGCAGTAAGTTCTCAGCTGTAGCTGTACAATATAAGCACTTTTATTTCAGTACAAAATCAAAGTCAAGTGTTGTGATGAACTGTTTGTACTGGAGCTTTAAGCTGACCTTTTGGGTTGCAACAGAGTAATAGGAGGATTTACAGGGGTAGGCAGAATCTCCTTCTCAGCAAACTGGCTTGTTCCTGATCTCATGCTGTAATCCTCCATTATTGATGTAATTCATATAATGTCTAAAAGCGTCAGTTGTTTGAGTGGGTTCATCATGTAATAGTTCAACAACTTTATTACTTCCTGCTACAGCATATATAGAACACTTATTGCCAATAGATCAAAAGATATGGATAGAAAACACAGAGTGAATGAATAATATTGATTTCATATCTGGCTGAGGACTCAGGGAGGATCCCTGTGGCCAGTCTTCCACCCTGTCAAGGTTATTAATGTTTGACGTGAGTCTTGAGTGCAAGCAGCATTTGTTTCGCCTGCTTGGTAGGAAGGATGAGGTCCAGTTTTTAGGCTGAAGAATATGAAAACACTGATTAGATTGCATTTAAAGGTGATACTGAGCCTGCAACAGGAAAACCTCTCTCGTTTAAATGTTTACCTGAAAGGAGACAAATCACTCTGGTTCATTCTTTAAGCTTGACCAAGCTTATTTTTCACAGCCAGTGCACCAAATTCTTACTTCCATTACTAACAATCCCTGTGTTTGCACACCTGAGCAGTATCATCTTCATGTTACTGAGCAACCAGTTGCTCAGCTTCTCTGACTACAGGTCCCTGGAGTGTGTTGAGATGCTGTTAGCAAACATTATTTGCAGACAGTTAGTGTTTTGGTGTAGGTATCTCTGTCTGGGCTCTGCAAAATAAATCCTAACCTCTTCTGAAGTATTGACTTTTATAGTTTACCTATTTCTGAAAAATCTGTATTTTTCTTGGCTTAAGCAACATAGCAATGCCTGAAAATAGCCAAGAGTAGGATGCCGCCTATTTTTTTTCCTAAATTAGCTTATGATGGTGTATGAATTGCTGTCTTGCTTTTATTTGGAATGTAAAATGTAATGCATCTATACTTGGAGAAGTTTACCTTGCACTGCTTATTAAAATTTTTTTCAAAAAGCTAAAGTTAGAATCTAGCTTAGTAAATGCATTTACATTCCTGGAGTATTTCAAAGGCCATTCGACTAAAAACACAAATTGTATAAAGGCACTAGGTGTATATGTTTTGCTTAACCTTAATTTTCTTTATTCTAGATCCTTGCTGGATTTAGCTGCAGTTATGCTACTGGCTGCTGCATAAAGAATCTTTGATTTGATACACTTTGTCTGTTTTTGTGTTACTACATAATTTGATCATAAAATGGTTTGTGTTGGAATGGTCCTTAAAGATCATCCAGTTCCAGCCCCCTGCCATGAGCAGGGGTACCTCCCACTAGTCCAGATTGCTCAAAGCCTCATCCAGCCTGACCTTGAAAAATGAAAGGAGCAATTACTTTGAGAAAGAATAGGGGGTAGCAAGATGATCAAAAGAAATTGTATTTCACAACTACTTTATTCACAACTTTAATTTTAGAACTTACTACCTTCAATGCTTAAAACAAATTAAACTTTACTTAGGAGGTGGTGCTTACAGAATCTGTAACTAGTTTTAAGCTAATGACATCTTGCCCATTTACTTGAAGAACTACAGGTTTGTTTCATCCGTGAGGTTTTGCCTGAAATAAAAAGATATTGTAAAAAAGGTATTTTGAATTAGGAGCTTGTGACATGTATTGTCTTACAGTCTTTCTTTGAACCGTCAATGTGCAACTGAATAATATTTGAATTTAGAAGGAAACCTGTCAGCACTGATGGCTTGTTTTGTAAAGTTGCCCTTGCACATAAGGAAGTAGTGAGGCAATAAAGTTCCAGTTGAAATAAATTGAAAAGCGTAAATATTTGCAATGTCAAGGGGCAGCCGGACTATCTAAAGGAAACATGGTTTCAATAAAGTCAGCCTGTATTTGGAATGTCTCTTTCTGGGTGGTTTTTGGGTTTTTTTCTTTTTCCTGTGTTCCATTTTGCTTTATTCTGTTTCTCTTCGGTGCTGGGAAATGGGATAAAACTGAACAGAATAGACTTAAGAAAAAGTGTATAGCTGAAACTGAGAAGACATTTGCATCTTCCAAAAGTGACCTGGTTTTAGTAAGTCTCGTCAAAATGCCTGGCTTATGCCAATGATCGGAGCATGTGGTCTTCTGTGTGGTCATGAGCTGGTGAGTTTGTAGGAGCTGGGTTTGTTCTTAGGGAGGACTACGTTGCTACTGCCCTAAGCAGCATATCCAGACGTAGGCTTTACTGAGAGATTTCTTCAGGCTGCTGGAAATCTCCATGACATCTTTTTTTTAGGTCATAGTGGAAACCAAGTTTCTCAAGGACTTTGATTTCATCTTAAGAGCGCATTGGACAAATGTTATATACTGTGTCATGGTGCAGTCCTTTGAAAGGAGTATAACTTGGTCTGACTGATGAATGTGACAGAGTCAATGTACAGAGGAGGCACTCTGGACAAATTGAGGGATTATTGGGATTCTTAATCACTGGGAACATAATGCACAAAGCTTACAAAAGAGGTAAAGGAATGGCTTTTCCAAAATCATGAATTATTTTGTGTGCCTTCATTATAGGGTGTACAGTCCTGGCCCAGCTTCCAGAAAAAAAGTGTTGGTCAAGTCAGTCACCCAGAACTGGCTGCTTAAACTGAAACTTTCACCCTAGGAGGAAGGGAGAGAAACTGATATCCTGCAAGCAGCTTGCTCTGGACTATGTGTGAAATAGTTGTTATAAAGAGTAGTAATAGTAGTAATAACAGTAAATCTTGAAAGCTTTTCAAGAAAGAAAAAGTTTTTATTTTAGAAAGATTGCATGATCCTCAATGATCACCGCTTCAAGCTGCCCTTTTGCTTTGGATGTAGGACTAGAGCTTGTTCATTGTTTTTTGCTGGCTCATGAAGAGTTGCAGAGTCCTTACACTCTGAGGCTCCTTTTTTTGTTCTCTTTCCAAGACTGATGTTAAAGCACATTAAGACAAGCCACTGAAGAAGCAACAGGAGGATGTTACTCTGCTGTGCTAAGCAGTTCGGTTGGAAACCTTTTGTGAAGAGCTGTGCTTAATGAACATGTGACCTGTACAATGCCCACTCCTGCTGTCAGAGTTTTTGAAACAGAGGAGGGTATGTCCAGTGTGTTTAAAACCACAGAATTTGAATGGCCTGTGGTTGGTGATGTCACTTCATAGCACTATTGTTTACCAGTTTAACTGCTTGGTTTGTCTTTGTACAGCTGTGTTTTCTGAATTGTTTCAAATCATCTAGACTCTCTTAGGCAGCACATGGTTGCAGTTACCTTTGCTGTCAGTGAGGTAAGGCATAGGACCTCTCTTCCCTATTGTCTCACTGGGCTTTCCCCTTCTTTCCCCACCTTTTTACCACTTTTTTACCCTTACTACTGCTGTGCTTCACCTAATGCCTTTGTGTTAAAAGTCATATTCCACTCTGTAACTACAGGGATTTAAATGCTGCCTGTGCAGAGCAGGCAACTACTACGATGGAGTGATATCTGTTTCTATGCTCCCCTGTTTAAATTCCACAAGTAACAACAGTGATGAGCCTTTTGATGTTGCTACCACTCTGTAAATGCTTACAGTTCCTTATGGAACTTTCTTCTGCAAATTTGTGGCAGGAAATTACAGTAAATACGCATAAAAATTTTACTGTTCATTTTATAAATCAGGGCAATTTCCTCTGATAGAGTGGCCAAAATGTCAGAAGATATTCTCTGACAGTATTTCAGATCACACTGATCTGTTTTGGTGGGTCAAGTTACATTTGTTAAGAACCAAGGATGAAGGAAGCACACAATTTTGAAATAGAATTGAGGGCAAACAGTACAGACACATTTAATCAGTTTCTGGTCTCCTGATAGCCCTTTGTACTTTTTCACATAAGGTGACTGCGTGACTGTGGGCACCCTTCTCTGTTGCCATCTGAGCTGATAGCAGAGGGTATATGAGCAGAGAGACAATTTCAAGGAAAAAAGCAAAGGAACCAAAAGCTTGCTGTCTCAGCTTATTGTGTTCTCTGCATCTGTTGTTTCTGCACAGTCAGTGGCAGAGGTCCATTGCAGGGAATCTTTCTGGATATTACTTGCACCCTTGGACACAGACCCCATAAATGAGTTTCACTGACTCCTTTGTGAGTGCCTGAACCACAGCTGTGAGAACTAGATAGGTGGTGGCAGTGACCAGCAAGGTCCTTCCCAGCACTCAGAGCTGGGAAGGTCACATTCTGTGCCATGGGCTGTCACCACGGAGTGTGCTGACCTGCGCAGCTGGCACGCCAGAGTTCAGGTGGGTTTCCTCTGTAGCAGGTATCTCTGCCAGCTGAGATGCCTTTCAAGTGCTACTCCAGGAACTTTAGGGAGGTTGCCTTGGTTTTAGTCTACGTTTCCTGTATCCAGGGACCCATTTACCCAGGCTTTTCTTCTTGAGTGGTTGGATTCAGTCTCATCACTGGATGAAATGTCCCTATCCATTTACTAGCATGTGTGTTTGATTTTAGAAGGATTTAGAGAAGGATAAACTAAACTTTCCCTGAGGTAGAGATTTTCTACTTCCTCAGGATTACTGAAGTCTAAACACACAATTTGTACAAGCTGTAATACCACCTCCCAGAACTGTTCTGTGGCTGAGAAAGATTGAAAGGCTGAGGGGAGACACAGCAATCACATTCAATTAGAGAAAAAAAATCAATAAATTATTCTTTTTTATTGAATTAAAAATAAAATGAAGGATGAACATTTGAAGAAATGAAAAGCTGACTTGACTTTGAGAGAATGGCTAATGCAAAATACAGTTATGAGAATGTTAAATACAATCTTTTTCTAAACTTTTCTAAGGTAAATGATATTAAAATGGTGGAAAGATTTAGTCTGGCTAAAGCTGTATTTCCACATACATGACAGCATAAACATGAGTGCCACTGATGAATTCATTGTCCACCAGCCAGCTCGCATGCCAGCATGAAATTTCATGTAGTTAGGGCCATAAACCAGATCAGGAATTGGTCCAGATGAAACTCATCTGGGAAAATAAATTTATTTGAATTAATTTGTAGTCTCATTTATCACACAGCTACAGGAACCTTCAAACGACTAAGGTGAAAAAGCATCATGGAGAAATACACAGACAGTCAACCAGCTTTTTTCAAGGGCTGGGTCAAACAAGACTCATAGAAGCCCGGGATGCTGGACCTTCAGAACAGCCCTGCTCTGTCAGGCCCTACTGAAAAACTTCTGAACTCTTACCTAAGTTCAGTGAAATTTGATGGGGAGGTAGAGCTCTAATAGGATATTTGGTACAGGTTTTGGTGAAACTGGTGCACAGGAGGAAGGCAAGAGAGGTCAGAGTTTCCTTCTGCCCTGCAAAAGCAGCAGAACCCAGCTGCCGGAGTACCTCTGCCCCAAAACTGTTGTTTCTGTGCAGGTGTAGTGGGGACATGGGAAAAGGGAGTTATTATGGTAAAGGAGGGAAAGCTAAGGAGAGAGGCTTTACTGTTCATAGGGCTGTTAATTAGGGGTTTTTTCCCCCTTGGAAAGTGCTTATAGTTCAGAGCTTTCCCCCACAGCTCTGCACATAAGAGCGAGAGAGAGACCTTTCACTGGAAGGATCGAGATGCCTACAAGCTATCTATAAGGCGTATTAGTTGCATCAGCCTGATTTTAAGGTATTATTTCCATCCTCATACTCCAGACAGAAAAGCCCCTCTCCTGCCTCATATCTGCAGGTTGTGCTCAAGGAGTGTATGCACATCCCTGCCCCGTTTGTGGCAGCCCCATCGCTCCAGGGCTGGGGAGCCATGGCTCCAGCTGCAGCGCTTAAGGAGCACTCCCAGCCCTTGCTGAGTCAGCACAGGTGGGACCAGCACCTGCTGCAGGGAGGACCAAGAAAAGGAGACTGTGTGAATGTTGTTTGAAGTGCTGTGGATAATCCAGTAATTCAACCTGTGGCCTAGAGGGACTACAGTCCTGTTTCCAAGGGCACAACAAAAAGCCAGAGGGGGCTGCAGGTAGGTCCAAGCCAAGGTCCTTGGACCTATCTATCCTTGGTAGATATTTACGCCTGCAACCCTGCCTATCCTTGGTAGGGTTGCAGGCGTAAATATCAGCACATGCTTGGAAGGCAAGCTGTGGAGCTGAGGCATTTCTGTGGGTCTTGTGAGGTGCACAGGTTCAAGGGGACTGGCTTGGGGACAGCAAGGACATGGAGTGGGTGTTGCGTCTGCATTTGACCTGCAGACCCCCCAGCTCTGGAGGAGACAGTGATGTGTGCTTCTCTAATACAGTGGGTTATTTCCTAAGGCATGGTTGAGTCATGTTTATCCCCTTTATTATCTGCTGATAGTTTAACTAAGTCAACCAAATTTAAGGGTGAGCAAGGCTTCCTAGTTTGGGCCCCTTCACCAATGCAAGTGGAATCTGCTGCACAGGGCTGAGCACTTTCAGCTGTCCATGAAGCCACTAGGAAATTTGACTGGAAAGTATCAACTTAGACCAGGTGATGCAAGACTCCTCTTCTGTGTCCATATAGATGGAAGGAGAGCTTCCTCACAAGGGTATTGGGGACATAATTTCATGGATGTGTCTAATGCAAACTTGTGGTCTGATAATGGCTATGAAATAGATATGTAAGGCAGCACATCTGAAAAGCATCGAGTAAAGAAGGTGTGTGGCCATGCACTGAACATTTGGAATAAGGTAAACTAAAGAAATAGAATTAATCAGTAATAAATAAAGAAATAGAATTAATCACTATTTCATGTGCAGTATAAATCAAATATACTTTGTGGTAGCAATTCTGTTCTGTAATGTATGTCCACATGTAGAAAGAATGAATAAATTGTCACACTCAACCTTAATTTTGGCTTGTGCTAGTTTGGGAGGGATTAACTTTGACACATTTGTGGGTTTTCCAGGGTCTAGGCATGCACACAATGGGCTGTGTGGTCCAAGGGCATGTGAATAGTGAATCTCTGTTAGGCACAATGCTGGATCAGAGTTTTCATCCATGGTACCCTCACAGTGCTTTGTCCTCAGAGTACATTTTACCAGACAGTGTTTTGGAAAGTTTTGACAGCTCAGAAGGCTGCCTGCTTTCTGAGCACAAAGCCAATGTCAGCACTCCACAAACTGCTGTTGCTGCTAGAAAGCATGGTCTGATGGCTCTCCGCCTCCACCCTCTCCTTTGGTTAGCTGAGGCATTCTTGCAGCTTTATGAGGAACAGGATATAGGAAACAGGTCAAGGTGATACTTGGTGTTGCTGAAATTAAAGCTAATTTAAAGCGCTTGTGCAAACTGTGCGTAGATGTGTAGCCAACAGCTGAGCGATGAAGGTGAAGGAAACATGCACGCTGGAAAACTTTTAGCAAGCCCCCCAAGTATGTGACAAAGTCATGCCCTAAAGCCTGAAATTGTGAAAAGTGGGGACTGGTTTTGATGTCAAAGTTGAGTATCTGTGAAATTACGCATTATGAGGTTGTGAATGTGTCCTGGGTAGAGAACTGACCACAGCTGAATACCTCACCAGCTCTGCTTGAGAGCTCTCCTGTTGCAAGGGAACTACATACTACAGCTGCAGATAGTTTTTTCCATAATTCATAAGATTTTGGATGTTTCATGACAATTGTTCAAGCTTATATTGAGATTGTTTTGATTAAGAGGGGACAGAGAGGTGTATGATAAATAAGGTACATAGCAGTAATCACCTGAGCTGTCAGCAGCCTGAGTGTGCATGCACAGGTGGAGGGCATGAGCTTTGATTGTAGGGTGGAGCTGTGTCTGAGATACCCTGTCTAAGGTAAAGGTTTTGTTATTTTTATTTAGGATATCCCCCTACTCTTCCTCAGGTATAAAGAAAAGAAAACAACTATATGATATGTAAAGGAAAGCCTCAGGCTGCAGAAATGGCTAAAAAGGGGGGAGAACAACATTATGGCATCTCTTGCGTTGTCAACAGCTAACACTGACATAGGTATGAAAATCCAGAACAAAATGTAAAGCGATTGAACTGGACTAAATAGCCAGAGATTTAGAGGGAGGTCAGGAGGTAATGGGTAGGAAGTATGGGAATAAGTCTTTTGGGTATGGTTTTTGGTTGTGTTGAACAAAGCAAGCAGGCTTTGTAGTGCTGTGAGTGGGTGCCACCTGTGTCTCCCAGAAGAACAGGTACTGGATACAGACTGCCCACCCTGGCATAGGTCAGCTCTGCCTATCCTGGGGCAAAAGTGTTTTAGAATCATAGAGTCATTTTTAGGTTGAAAAAGTACTTCAATATCATTGAGTCCAACCACTAATCTAGCACTGCCAGGTCCACCTCTAAAGCATGTCCTTAACCACCACATCTATGCCTTTTCTAAATATCTCTGGGGATGGTGACTCAACCACTCCCTTGGGCCGCCTCTTCCAGCACTTGACAACCCTTTTGGTGGAGAAATTTTCATAGTATCCAAGCTAAACCTCCCTAGTACAGAGCTGTAAGATTTTAGCAGTTGTTGTCCCAGACACTGAAGTGCTGAAAAATCATGACTGATCTGTTGAACATGACTCAGTACCCAGTACCAGCCCATATGGAGTGGGACAGATCCAGTGCCCTCCTATTACACAAAGGCCTGAAGGAGTTTCTGGAATCTTGCACATCCAGGATGCCTGGCCCCTAGAAGACTGGAATTACAGTTGTCTGGTTGAAAGACTGTTTGTTTATTTGCTAACTGAGATCAGTTTGTTAGCTGGCAGCACAGTGTAGCATCTGCTAATTGATTGGGAATGCAGCTCAGCAGCAACAAGGAATTTGGAAACACCGAACTGAAGGAATGCACATCATCGGCTTCAATCCAAGGGTACTTAGTCATGGTCTGAAGTGGCTGGGGTTTGCTTTCTGTTCAATGTTTCATATGCTGTTATCTATATAAAATCAGTATGTCAGAGCTCTAGAAAATTGCTTTTCTTGCCTTTTCATATTCTCCATATGTTTTTGCTCAGGTAACTGCAGAAACACAGCTCATTTCAGTGCAAAATTTCTTATGTCAATATTTTACCCTTTGTAAGCTGTATAACTAGATGAGATGCTAATACATAACCCAGAAAAGAATTCTCACTTTAAATGGAAATGCAAAAATAATGGAATTTTGCCATTCTGGAAATAGTTGTTTTCCTGTGGATTTAGGTTGATTTAAACACTCTTTTTGCAAGTGCTGGCTTACAGCTAAGAACAAGGAGTGAGCCTGAAACCTGCAGCATTGTTTCTTGACATGGTGCTGCTGCCTGTGTGCAAATAAGGACGGGACGGGTGAAAGGCTGGGAGCATATCGACTCTGCAGGCAGGGATTTAAAGATTGTAGCTGGCATAAAAGCAGAGGCATAAAGCTTTCATCTCAGTAGCTCCAATGACAAACGCAAAGTAGCTGCAGCAGCACTGGCCCTGAGTGTTTAGGCAGAAACGCCTCTGAGCTGCAGCGGTCTTGGTATCCTGCCCGGTCCAATGAAAAACCACCTTGTGTGCATCTGTGCAGCAGTGTTTGCATCCCTTACACTGCTCTGCCAGTGCAAGGGAGAGCAGAGATCCCAATTATTGCTCTGGCAGTGTGAGGGAGAGCAGAGAGGTGCCCAGGCATCGCTAAGGGACCCTCACCTCCTGCAGCCCAGAGAACAGCTGGCGACATTGCAGGAGCGTGGGGCTCCTGTCTGTACTGCGAGGGGGCTGGGAAGCACAGCCCTGGTTCCTACCTCCAGACAAGCATATTTCAAAGAAGGTAAAGAAGCAGCCTCAGAGCCTTGCAGCAAGCTCAGTGTAGCGTAAATTCTTGAGGCAATGCAAGTAAAGAGGAATTCAAAATGTAGTTAAAGGTCATGAACTTTGCTTTCAGTACTACAGCAAAATAGAATTTAAAAGAGACATATAAATAACAAATATGTGTGTCTTGATGAGTATAACGACATTTTGAAAAGGACAAAGGATTCCCCTGCATAATATTTAAACTTTCATGTTGCAAATTGCTTGAATGAATAAAAATGGCATTTTTAGAAGGTCAAAAATTGCTTCAGAAAAGTATCTAATCTTTAAAGTTCAGTAAAGAAATCTGCTTCTTACAGCCATGCTTCTGCTCATGTTGCTATGGACTGACTTCCAGCTGGAAGTGAGAATCTGAGCTGTGGTAGAACTGATCCTCTGTGGATTAAGGTGTATCAGACAATGATGGCCCTTTCTGGATGCTTTTCATTAATGCTGGTGGCTGTGCAAGCTCAACAAACCTCTAGGTAAAGTCCATCCCTGTCCCAAAGAAAGCTGAGAGGGAAATTCTGAGCATTCTGTGCAAATCACAGTCTACATGGCAAAGCAAAAATAGCTGCTGTAGCTGGCAGAGGGGGCTGATAGGATTTTCTGTGGATGTGTGGTTGGTACCATTTTCCTTCAGCCCTGCATGGAGACTCCTAGTGAGCTGCCTGAAGTGTCCCTGCTCTTGCTTTTGTGCTTCTGCTCTCAGATTAGCAAGATTAGGGGTTTCCTTACTTTCTGGGAAATGTTTAGCCATGGGCATAGAGTGTGCTGTGGATGGGAGGTCAGAAGGGTGAGGGAGAAGTAGGGACTACCACAGTACAGGCAACTCAGTGTCCAGTACCTGGAACCGATGGACTGAACTTGCATTTTGGTGCTCAGCCTGTCCCCATTCAAATGCACAACTAAATGTGGTTTTGGCATCAGTGGTGTTACAGACAACAGAGTTCATTTCATACCATCATATCAAAGGATTGTCCCTACTCTTAAATCTTATCCTCCTGAGGCAAATGTCCCAGGGAGTGCAGGAGGATGGGGTTGGAGGGATGGTAGCATGACCTTTTGTAGAAAGGGTAATCAGTGGGATAAAGTTGCATATTGAAGTACCCATCTGAATTAGAGCTCTGCTGGTGCTACATTGATCCAATGTATGGAAGTGCAGTGTCTGGCTCATTTTGAAAAACACAGCCAGCAAGGAACTATGTTGTCCCCTTGGAAATGTGCTCAAGATCCTTCCTCCTCTCCTTCCCTGCCTGGCAGATGGGGAGAGCAGTTGAGCAGGGGATAAACCACACTGCCATCATTTGTACTGGGTTAAACAAGGGTTGTGAGAATTTTGAGCTACCGAGCTCAAACTCAGAGTTTCCCATCTGGGAGGGGAATGTGTCACAGATCAAAATCTTCCAGGGTCCGACCTCCTCATGGCAAATTCTCTTTCTTGGCCTGTCTTGTTAGTCTTTTACATAGTAACTGACTGTAACTCACCTGGAAACAACATGTATTGCTGTGTGCCTTTATTTGTTGTTTTCTTACTAACAATTTTGTGCAATTCCAAGGCGCAGTTACAGTGTGGGCTGAGTAATTATGTTGCTGCTTTACATGCCTCTTATGTAATTATAGTTACAGAGACAATATCAGCCTCCTTCTCTCTAAAGTTGCGCCATGGTGAGGCTCTTTTATCACTATTGCGTTTTGGGTAATTCATTTGGTGTGCTTAGACTAGCACTGACTTGTAAAAAGAAGGATTTTTCTGTGCTATCACCAAAGGGTAACCAGGCATTGTATGCACACTTGTTCTAGGAGAGTCCCAAGGGTACAGGGGTGGATGGCACGAGCTACAGCAATATGTGTGGTTAGCATTAGATCAAGGAACAAAACGAATAGGAAGGCTTGGCCTGATCTCATCAGCAAATTAGATTAAATAGACTTGGCAGGCTGATTGAAGCTCTAGTTGTCAGAGTGTCAGTGAACCCTTGTTCGTGAGCTGATTGGAAAATTGCAGTTTTCCTTCTAGTAACTTTGAATGCCTTCCTTCCCTTCATCCTGCTATTGTTTCACTCTGGTATTTCAGATCTTGCTCGTTGTGGTTGATATTTCCAAATAAAACAAATTCACATTCAGTAGCAAAAGAAATATTCTTTGGGATTTTGTTGTAGGAACAGTTCTGGGAATTGAGTTTTTCTGATAAACTTGTAAATAACTGAAACTTGGAGTTTGACCATCTGCCTACATCTGTTTCAGTCCAGCTTACTTGAGTACACCT
Organism: Geospiza fortis; assembly: GCF_000277835.1. Classification (NCBI taxonomy): domain Eukaryota; kingdom Metazoa; phylum Chordata; class Aves; order Passeriformes; family Thraupidae; genus Geospiza; species Geospiza fortis. Next base: position 12,773 of record NW_005054361.1, read on the forward strand.
TTGGATGGCTGCTGACATGTTGGGAAGGCAACTTCATTTCATCTTTCCTGCCACTCTGTACTGACTGACAAAGTCATCTCAAGGTCACTGTGTACCCCGGTAGGTCTGACTCTTTTCTTGCAATGGTGATGACCTGCTGTTGTTGGACTATTGAAGATGTACTATGGCAAGCATAAATGGCTGAATTGTGGGGATCAGCAGTTTCACAAGTGTTTGGACCAAACCTCCCCATCCTCAGTGTTGGTTTGTCAGCAGTGAATTCGTTCATCAGGAGTTGTGCTGGGAAGTTCTGGTTAGGTCAGAGCAATGCACCCACCAGCTGGTGTCTGTCTTGTGCACTGGTCTGGTGACAGATACACCCTGCATGAAGTGAGAGGCTCACTTTGGGGAAGTCTGAAGTGGCACTGGGGCCTGACTCTGCTCTTGTCTTGCAGTGTTAGAGAAATTTTGTCACCGGGCTGTATGTCTGCTGGATACTTTTTTGACACAGACGAATCACAGCCTCTGGTAGCTCAAGCCAGGTGCCTCTAAAGAGGGACCCCAAACAGAGAAATCCCTGGGCAATTACACCCTTCCAACTTGAACTCCTCGTCCTTCATGTGACAGTATGGACAATCAGACAAATTATAGTCTGGGGTAATCACTCTTTGTTGGTTGCCTGTTTTGTTACCAAATATTGCAATGTTGTTGTCTTCATACTCCCTTAGGACAGATTTGGTGGGAATTTCAGCTGATTCTGCAGACAATGTTGTAATGTGTCTGTTATAGTTCATATACCATAACCTAGGGACTCTTCACTCTAGCTATTAATTTTTAAGCAATATTTAAGCTGCTAGCTTTGTCTATTCTAACCATTATTAATGTTTAGACTGTTAGCTCCAGATTGCACTTTAATCCATCTTTGACTTACACAACATAACCATAGAGTTCAGGTAAAGTTCAACTTGCAGCCTAACAAATCTAGGTGTTTATGTCTACTTTCAAATAATATAAAAATGTCAATGTGCAGGCTAGCCAGAGAGAGGTCTTACCTGGAGCACCCATATCTTTGTTCTTTTGGTGTGTCTACAGGGTTAATACCTTTGCAGGACCACCCTGTGTGGGAGAGAGGCAGGAATTTGTGTAGAGTGAAGACAGGTGCCTCCAGTTTTCTCTCAGTTAAAGGTGACTCATCAGGCTTGACAGTGTGCAGGCAATTTTTGCACATGGATATGTACACCCTTTCAGTGATCCTGGTGCAGATTCGATCTGTCAGGGCTGCTGCAGTTTGACCTCCAACTGTCCTCCACAAGCAGGTCCCCACCACCTCCCAGCATGCTAGTGGTTCTCAGAAATTATCTGGCTAAAAACAACCCTAACAAGAATAAAGCTTTCTTTCAGACAGCCTGATGGACATGGCACCTTAGATTAGAATTACTTCAACAGCTGTGAGAAAACCCATTGTCTTCAACCCCCCTCCTCTATAGATAGAGCTGCTGCTATAGGATGCCCATTCCTTCTTTCTCAGCACCCTTGTCTGTAAGTGCATGGAGATGTAGGTGGAACTATCTGCCCTGCTATCATCTTCTGTGGAAATCATGAAGAAGAAACCAAAGGAAAACAAGGAAGTAGGATTTATTCCATCACAACCAAGGGTTCTGCTCATGCTTCTAGATGTCTGCTGTTTGCAGAGACTGTGGCCCAAAGAATTTTTAAGTGAATTAGTTGCTAAGAGTTTGTTGTGGTGGAGGGTGGAAAAGAAATTAGATCAATTTTATCAGTCAGACTTTAGGTGACATTTGAGATATGCTAAATTAACCTTAAAAATATCTCCAAATGTCTTGTTTAGGAAAAAAAAGGACATTCAGTCTTGGTAAAACAGACAATGAGTGAGTGCATGTAAACAAATTCCCTAAAGCATTCATAAATGCATTTCCTCAGCCTCTAGTATTACACCAGGTAATTAATTGTTTTCACATCTGTCTTATTGAACAAAAAATACCACCATCTGAGCTTGAAGGGGAATGTATTTAAACAAAACCTGGATGCAGTTGAACATAAAGAGATTATTTTAAAAAGACCCTGAACATTCACAATATTGCTTCCCTGTTCCAATTACAAAAAATGAAAACAGGGTTAATTCTGTATTTTGCTGCTACTACAATTTTGCCATTAGTTGGTGTGTGATTCCAATTTCAGACCTTAAAAAAACTGAGATGAAAATTACATTAAATATTACTATAGGTTAACTTTTGTGAAAATCCTTACCAGGCTTGCCTGGTGCTTGTAGGCCCTGTGCCTGCACTCCCACATGAGATGCTTCATGAGATGCTGACAAATATACATATCCTTCCAAAGAGAACCTGTCTTCTGAGGATAGCTCAAGCATTCTGGGGCCCCAATATTGTTTCTGGAGGGAATAGATTTTTCCTTGCTGGTCTAGGTGCCAGGGCTCTCTCAAGGGGAAGCCTGGCCCATTGCTGCTTGGCTACAAGCGTCCTGGCACTTAGACAAGGCCAGTTGTCAAGTTTTTCTGAGGCAGTACATCTCAATAGTCACAGTGGACCATGCTCCCCATGGGGATCAGCTGAATACACTGCCTTCAGGAAGGATTAATGCCCACTAATCCTCCATTCAAGAGAAAAAGACTCAGGTGTTTACCAAGCACCAATGAGCCTGTTTAGTCCTTTCCTCCCTCCCTGCACTTTTTTTTTTTTTTAATAAATCCTTCTCAAAATTACAAAAGCAGATCCAAGCAGTCACAGTGACTCAGCTGTAGAGCCATAAGCAGTCCACACTGCAGATTAAATTTGCAACTGGTAATATCATTGTGCAGCACTGTGAAAATGTAAAATCACTCTTTTCCTACTTGCTACATGCAAAGATTTACATCAAGCTAGAGCAGTTGCTAGAAGAGGAAAAGGAGGAACTGACATCCTCAAAGGGGTTAGAAACCATCTCCCCCAATGCCATGTTTTACCAGTACTGTGATCTTGGCTGGGTTTATCTGAAAGGGAGAAAGGAGACAGACTCAAAAGTAATATATGAAGGGTACTCATTCAGATGAATATAGCAGGGAGTGGTATTTCACCAGTTTTCTGTGACATTTTTTTACTTCCAAATATAGCAGTCATGATATTTTTAATCTGAAATCCACCCAGAGCTACTGCAGGTGCTGCTCATTTCAGTCAAGTTTGCAAAGATTTAAACTGATTAAGTGTTAGAGAGGAGTGATGAATTCCAAATACTGATATGCTAATTACGATAATGCATTTATAGCGATTGCTTACAAATGTAATTACCTTTCTCATTGAATCCAGTTTTCTTTGTTCCTTGGTCATGCAACAAAATAGAGTCACCAAATCTCCAAAAACTGGAATTTTAGTCCTTAATACCAACTTAGTGTTAAGAAGGGCATCATTTATTCAGGCACCTGGTTTCAGTGTCTGTTCTTTATCTCTCTTTTTTATATCTCATTCCTGTTCTCAAAAGACAGCTGTCCCAACAGTGCATAAATAATATCATGATGTTGTCCAAATTCTGGCTTTCTCCCAGATAAACTAAACAATGTTTGTGAGTTCCTTTTGATTTCAATGTCAGAATTTCTATTGACAACAATAGGCACAGGAAATCTCCTTCATTATCCTGTGAGTTTCTTCCTGCTACCCAACCATGGTCTTGTTCATCCCCTCTGTTAAGATGCTCAGTTTACTCTGTGTCCTGCTGGGATGAGGTTAGGAGTCTGCTTTACCCAGACTTTACCCAGCCACTGGTTTCCCTGTGCCACTTCAACATGTCCTAGAAGATACCGGGGCACTTGACTGATTTTGATTCTACATTAATAATCATTATTTTGTTTCTATCCCAAACCAAGGTTGCAAAAATCATGTTGGAAGCTGGACAACCATTTTACCTCTGTTTCTTCCATTACCCATTATGCCTAACTATTGCTTGAAGGGAAGAGGCAAAGCCATGCAGAACATAACTCTGCTTTACAAATCCCATACACTAAAGAAGGTTTGCTGAACTGTGCTTATAAAAGAGAAGCTCTTCAGGTTTGATAAGAAAACAACCAAGATGAGGAATCCAGTATTTCTTCCTCATGGTGATTCCCTTCACTAGTTAAAAACATCCAAAATCTGTAAAAGCTTTTTGAAAAGGGTGTGATTTTATATCTGTCCTTCCCATTGTGTGTGGAAGGGTATTGAATGACCCCTTGTTTCTTGTCCCGGATCTCCTTTGATGCCCTGATAACACTCATGCTTTGTTGTCCATTATTATTATCTCTAGTCCCTTTCTACTCTTGGGCTTTGCATCCACAGCACCATTTTCTTTAGATAGAGGGGACATTCCTTTCCCCTTAATTCATAGTTTGGTGCTTGATTGTACTCATACACCTTTTGTATAGGTCTAATTTACTGAATGTCCTTGTCCTGCTTTTGTGAACACTCAGCCCCCATGAGTGTTTATCTGTTTGACATCTGCATAGCTTAGCAGAAGGGATTTCCTTTATATTTTCAAATCACTGATAAGTATACTGAATCAGATCGATATGATATTTCTCCACTTTCTTTTTTGATCTGCCTACAGGGTTCAGATTGCATAACACTTGGTAGCAAAGCAATTGCAAGAGCCCTGGGGAAAGGACTTTCAGTAGAAGGTGATTTCTCAATGCCCTCTTTGCCTGCACAGTCCAGACAGAGGGCACCTGCAGCCAGCTCTACCTGTCCCCATTAATCCTCTGCATTTCCTCCTGTCCCTTTTCTGTATTGCAAGTGGAGCTGCAGGATTAGATGGAAAGGAGATCCCTGCCATCAGGGATTGTGTGGGGATTGCTCTGGATTTCAACACACTGCAACATAGTAACAGGGGAATTTCTGATGTACTGTAAGGGATTTATGAAGCTGCAATGGGGTGGCAGGTGAAAGCCCTAAATGGGGGGGTTTGATATGCCAAAATGTCATGCTGCAGTTCTGATTGTAGCTGTGGGTTGTAGTAAACAAGCTTTCCTGATAGTCACTCTACTTGAAAAGCCTTTTTTTTCCCCTCTGCTTTTCAGCAATGCTTTAAAGAACTTAAAAGCAGCTTTAGAGCAAAAGTGCTACTTCTGTCTCTGCTTGCAGGTATGCCACCTGAAATAAATTACTTTAATAGATAACAGCAGAAACTTCAAAAATCTTTGTCATTCAAACTTCAGAGGCAGCTAATGTAGCAATTCAGAAGAGGAAAACTGGGAAACTACTGTTGTATTTTGTGCTGCTGGCTGAAAAGATCATGAAATTACTTCAGGTAATCATATAAAGATTGTCAGTCAATAGAGCAGTGGTTCTGTGTTTAAACGGTTTAATGACTCCACTGGTGAATGTCCTGTAGCTTGATAATCATTTGTCTTTGAGTTAATTATCTGAGTCATATTAGCTTTGTAAAGCAGAAATGGAGTGGTGGGCGGCTTTTATTACACCATAGAAATATTAAAATCAGACTGCTGTACTGTTAATCTTAAACGAGAATGTCTTGGCAGAGACAAGCACTCAGGGCACTTTCAGCCTGGAGCTCACCTTCTCCTCGAACAAACAGCCAAGCAATCAGGCATGCTGAGGCTTTTATCCAAAAGCTTTTACTTTACTAGAAAAGACAGATGTCAGAGTCGGTGTGACTGTCTCCTAGACAGAAGGGTGGTGTATCTGCAGAGGCAGCATCTCAGGATGCAGCTGGGTGCAGCAGCATGCACAGGTATCCAAGCTGGCTCTGAATATGGGTAGAATGACCAGGGTACTATGGCCCTAGACTTTTTGCCTGTAACCTTTTGCATGCTCAAGATTGCTATCCAGAGGGCTACTCAAATTATGGGCTTGGACATGGCTTTTGACCATGACTAAATATTTCCTAGGCTTTTTCCAGTCTGATTCCTTCCCTCTGCAGTCTGGTGTTCAGGCTGCAGATGCAAGTGCATGGTACAAGTTACCCCACAGAAACCAGGGTTTCCCCAGGGTGAGAAGATGAGAAAGAAGATGAAAGAGAAGATAACAATGAATCCCCAAACTCTCCATGAAGAGAGTGGCACCTGTGAAATACTCCAAGCCCGCTTTTGAAAGCCTATCTATGACTTTTGTCACAGTCTGAGGGCAGGGTAGCACATTTCATTGAGTTTAAGACTTTTTGTATATTGGGACCATTAAAGCATTCATTTTACACTGTTTAATCCCATTTTGTGGTGGGAAGGAGTAAAATGCATGAAAATTCTGATCTTGACTAAGGAGAGGGTTGTATTTTCCCTGAGATTGCCTTTAGTTCCTATAGATGTGACTCTGAGCATACTTGGTGATCCAGGAATTATGTTATACCACTGCCAAACCCATAAAAATGTCAAGATGTCTGAGGTTTGTGCAAAAATCCTGGAAAGATCTGTGTCTCATAGTGTCATCAAATACATGCTGTCTCAAGACTGCTGGTATTCTATGATATTCCTGTCTCTCCTGTCCGTGGTGTAATTTGAATCCACTGAATTTCAGCAGGGTATCAGGGCATTCTTTCAAGAAATAGGAATGACCTGTGAAAGAGGAAGCAAGCATTACTTATTTCACCACTGCCGACATTTCAGTAGTTCCTCCCATCCCATTTCTTAGGTGTTTTGTTAGATAATTCTATGTCAGTGTGCACTATTTTTCTCCTAGCATTTTGCTTGGCCAACCTGAAGAAAAGTCTCTGCAACCTGTTTTTTAAATGTCAGTTTGTTTTGAGGTGGCAGTTAAATCAGTTCAGTCCTGCCTGAAATAGTAAATGTAAACACATTAAACAGGTCTTGTGCTCTTCCTGCACAGAGCCCAATCAACTCCTACTGAAACCAGGAAAAAGAATCTTCCTGACTTGTGATATGGCTGGGTTAATCTACCAGAAATATTTATTCATCACCCAACAGGCCTCCTCCAACAATGCAAACTGAAGTTCATGCTGCTTTATCTAAGAAAAGAAATTAAATTGATTAGATACTTTCAAAATATAGCAGCTTAATTGCCTTCAGGCTTTTGCAAAGTCTCCAGCTGGCTAGACTACTAATCTTTTGCAATTATTCACATAATTATAAAATTAAAATTATGCCTGTTTTCTGATGATTGATTATGGTTCGGAATGGCTCACACTGGAGTTCCTCGATATATGGATGTAGGCCTGATCTAATGAACCCACCATATCTTCAATGGAAGGTGATAAAGACCTGCTGAGATACATAAACAGAGAACCTGGCTCCAAATATTAAACAGGTTCAAATGTGTAATGCTGAATTCCCACCAGGCCCTTTCTAATATCTGAGTCCCTGTGTGAGCCATATCAACAGCTTGCCTCCATATATTGTTAATTAGGTATCTCACCCACGGCTTTGGAATTTGAAACGAGTGTTTACCGTAGGCATGCAGTATGGTGCCTTGCAGTGATTCTTCCTGGCCAAGCTGTGCTCTTTAGGAAAACTGAGGCAGAGCCATTTGCCCCCTCTTGAATCAGGTTAGACCCATTTGCATGAAATTTCTCTCTTTATTTCCCTTTTGGTAAGAATGAAGACATTTTTCCAGACTCGACAAGAAACCCCAAGCCACATGAAAATCTTGGTGTAGGAGGGAAGATAGGCTAAGAAGGCGGGGAGGAGCTGCAGAGGGGTGTGAAAGCAGAGGCAGCTTGTCCTGGTTTTGCCTGAGATGAAGTTAATTTCTTCTAAGTAGCTGGTAGAGTTACGTGGTTTGGATTTAGTATGAGGATAATGTTGATAACATACTGATGTTTTGGCTGTGGATGAGCAGTGCTTACCCTGAGACTTCTCAGTGTCCCGTGCTTGACCACTGAGCAGGTGCACAAGAAGCCAGGAGGGAGCATGGCCAGGGCAGCTGACCCCAGCTGGCCAAAGAGATACTCTGGACCATAGAATGTCATGCCCAGTTAAAATGGGGGAATGTCACACCCATTTAAACTGGAGGAGTTATCTGGACAGGATTACTGGTTGTGGGGATGGGGTTTGGCATTGGTCAGCACATGGTTATCAACTCTATTGTGCATCATTTGTTTTTCTCTCTTCCTCTCTCTCTTTGTTGGTCAGCACGTGGTTATCAACTCTATTGTGCATCACTTGTTTTTCTCTCTTCCTCTCTCTCTTTTTCAATTCACTACTACTATTATTATATTTTACTTTGTTTCAAATATTGAGCTGTTCTCAGCCTACAAGTTTTGTGGCAGGGGAGTGAGCAAGCAGTTGTGTAGTGTTTAGCGGCCAGCTGGGGTTGAATCACAGCACAACTCCAGGGTACTCCTCTGTGAGGGTCTTTTCTCTAGAATGGGAAGTCATGAGATGAGTCTGAGGGGTTCATTACCACAGAGTGGATGCTGGACATCATGGCGGAGTGGAAGCCAGGAAATTTCTCTTTATTTCTAGCCCTGTGGATTTTGGATCTGAGAAGCTACGTGAAGGCCTCGCTTAGGCACGTTGCTTAACCCTGTAGCCAAGGCCATGGTAATGCTGAAGTGCCTCTCTTTTCCATTTGATTCAGAAAATGTTCTCTGCATGCAAAAAACTTCAAAGTTCTCTCAAAAATAATAATTTGCTAGAAAAGCTTGATTGACAGTAACTATTTCCAGATGACCCTACACCTTGTGCCACATTACCAGCCCATACTCTGGGGAATGTTCTGGGAATTGGCAAGTGTTTGATGACATTTGAATTCCTACTATGAATTATCTGGCACCCACAGCATCTCATAAACACCATAATGCTGAGTCACCTTTAAATTGCTATTTTGGTCCCATATTAAAACTGAGCATGCTTCTTCCACCTACATTACATATATACAAATCTGTAATTCCCTCTCTAGGTTTTTAAAAACTCTCTTGGAATAATCCTCCCAAGGAGAAGATTAAGCCATGAGGTCCAAATGGGACTCGGTGATATTTTGCTACTTGATCGCTTTAAAGTCTCCTTTTACTCCCTAGAAGCTACTTGAAGTTCCTTTTAGCTTTTAGTATGATCAAGGGAGTCTGACTTATCTTTAATTTTCTGTGTAAAGCATTTAAGGGGCCCAAATCCTTCAAGTTAAGGGCACTTTATCAATTTACTGTTACAAGAATTTTTCACTTTGGCATTAGTCTTTCCTGCCCAGGAGGCTGGATTCTGCTGTCACTCCATATATAACTTCTGCAATTACAGGCATTTAGTCACCTCTTTGTAAAACCATGTGTGAAAGTAGTAGAGAGGGAACCCAGACAGTGGTGAGTGGATCCAGGCTGTCTGCAAGGCACCAGCGTAGCCGTGGGCTGCTGCTCCAGCACAAGGTTGTCGTGTGAGAAGACAGTGAGTGTCTTGGGCAGAGAGGACAGAGGATTAAGCTTCAAAGAGCACTGCTTGTATAACTCTGCTCTCATCAGTATTGATCTCAGCCTGGAAGCCTGAACAAAATCAAAAAGGCCAAGTGCTACCTTGTACTTAGCCGAAATCTGTGATGTGAGTTGGCAGGGCAGCAATGGGGAGGGCATGCTCATGCCTGAAAGTTCATTGGCTTTTCCAGCTCTCTCAGCTTGACTTAAGGGGATATTATCCCTCCAAATAGAAGTCTCCTTTGATACTGTTCATATTAGGTCTCCTCACTGCACAATTACAGAGGTATGACCACTAGAAAGATCCAGAATTAGAGGAACAACTTCTGGTCCCTTTGAAAAGCTTGTAGAGAAAGCCTTGCCTTGCCTTGCCTTGCCTTGCCTTGCCTTGCCTTGCCTTGCCTTGCCTTGCCTTGCCTTGCCTTGCCTTGCCTTGCCTTGCTGTGGATTTAGATCTCAATAAACAGCCATAGCAGAAAGGCTAGAAGGGCTCTCTTATAACCCAAAAGCAGCCTACCCATGCAGCAAGGTCTGGGTAGGCTGATCACTGTATTAGAGGAATGTATTCATAGTGAGATTATTCCAGGGGGCAGAGTTTGTTGCAGACTTATGTTTTTATGTAGTTTTTTTTTCCTTTTCCTTTTCCAACTGACATTATTGTCTTAATAGGAAGCAGAAATACCCCTTTTCAGCTTTCCATTTTATTAGCCTCAACAAACCAAAAGCTCAGATTGTTCTTTTCCATGTTCCCTCTTTCTCTTTTTTAACACTGAGTGGTCTCGTCAGAGAACAACAGTGACACTCACACAGTCTTAGAGCTCTTCTGACAAATGCTTCACCAGACACCTGTGGAGATCGTGTTAGCCCCCTGACCCCACTGGCTATGGTGGTGTTGGTAACCAGGCATCCTCTGGCTGAGGATGCTCGAGGCTTTCTTCTCTTCAGACACCTCCAGCTGAAGAGTTCCCAATTTACAACAAAATTTCTTGTAATTGATGTAATTGATTGTTAACATTGTGTCATACTTATAACATTTCTGGTATTTGGGTCCTGAAGGTCATCCTTCTATGTGATGCCTCAGACTCTGTTCATTTTTACTGAGTCTATTAAAATTGCTGAATTTCAACCCATTTTCATTTGCCTTGCTTGAGACTAAATCAACAACTAAGATTCTCATTATGTACCACTGTAACCAACTCAGCCTGAGGAATCAGCAATGTCTATTTGTAAATTCATGCATATGTTTGTATGCCTAACCCTCTACCCCCATATTTTATGCATACTCAGAATAAGATGCCATCAAAAATGACAAAAGATTATTTAATGAGCCATTCAGCTATAATGCTTATCTAAATGAAACACTGTGTAAAATAAATTAGTTTGCTAGAGAAAATGAAGCATATTTTACCTTTCACTAAATATTGCATTTACTCCACAAATTAATCACATTTCTCAAGATTGATGAATAGGTGAAATCCCTTTTCCTGTAAGCACCAAGGCTCTGTGTTGGAAGGTACACACAGATAGCTTCTACATCAGTTTATTTTAATTTGAGGAATGATTCCTCTCTTGATGACAAAAGGCACTTGTGACCACAGCAATATATGTATACATTTTTTTTTTTTTTAACAAACAAGGAATTAGGACTTCTGAAGGGATACTGAACTTGGGGCCTCTTGTCAGCAAGGGTATTTATTGTAAAGAGAGCCAAGTGGCTATTCTCACTTATCTTGGCTCATAGTTACCCCAAAGTGCTCATATCTTGAGAAATTCTTTGCCAGTTGTGGGGTGTTCAGTTGGGTTATTTTTCTTCTGTTTTTTCATAGGACCCTATGGTTTGAGAGAGGATTTTCCTGCTTTTCTGCATCTTGTATTGTCAAGAAAATATGTAATCTGAGTAGACATGAAGATTTCTGTTATTCAAATGTCAGGGCTTGAACTAAAATAAGTATTAGACTTGCTTTTACTTCTGCTTTCATGTCTTTAGAGATTGCTATTAGGAGTGTCTGGTGCTTGCAATAGCTTATACTCCAAAAGCATACTTCCATAATGGCATGTGCTTGATTCTCATGAAAACAATTCATATTTAAATGCTTAGGTAACTTGTAGAGTATGGACCTTCATTCATTTATGCCTCACAAAAACTGGAGATGTGTAACAATAATTTTTTTTGTTATTCTGTGGAAGTCAAATCATTCTGTGCCATCTCAAAAAGTGTAATTATATTTCTATGAAAAATATTTTTCAAAAAGAGCCCCAAACCTACAAACAACAAAGTAAAGGCTAAATTTTTTTTTCTTGTACTGATAATATCTGCACCTCTTAGCACTGGTTAGGCAGTGTGCAGGAGGGTGAAACACATTTCTAGGTACAGTTTTGCTTTGATGTTCTTCAGTGGTCACAATGGGCAATGTTGAATTTTGCTGCCTTGCATTAGTTTTTTCAAAGTAAAACCAAAAAGAGGAGACAGAAATTTCCGAGGCAAAACCAAACTGAAAGACAAAATGCTGCTTTACACTTTTAGCAAGAGACGAAAATCTGGTCCAAAAGAACTGAACTTTAAATTACATCAAAAATATCCAAAAGAGAAT
>NW_005054361.1:25027-44022 GCF_000277835.1 Geospiza fortis
CAGAGACAAAGGAGGACCGTGCAAGTGTTTTCCAGACTAACAGAAAAACTCAGCTTTACAGCAGAAGATGTGGAGAATAGAAAAAAGTAGTAAAATGCCATCTCCTGCAGAGTAAGAAAGCAGCATGGAAAATAAGATGAATCATTTATTTCTGTATTTAAGCACTTGCAAGGGATGCAGACAAAAGCAGTGTGAGGCCATTTAAACTGAAGGATTCTCATATGAGAAAAGGCATCACAATCATGTCCAGAGGAAAAATGATTAAGAACAACTTGTAAATCTCCTGCAGAGTAAGAAAGCAGCATGGAAAATAAGATGAATCATTTATTTCTGTATTTAAGCACTTGCAAGGGATGCAGACAAAAGCAGTGTGAGGCCATTTAAACTGAAGGATTCTCATATGAGAAAAGGCATCACAATCATGTCCAGAGGAAAAATGATTAAGAACAACTTGTAAATGGTACATAGTAGAATAATGAATGGAACAAAAAGCTGTTTCTTTGAAAATAGATTGATAATGACTTTATTTCAGTCCAGATATAACTCATGCAAATGCTCAATTTAGATGGATGGGATAATTCATGTGGTGACCCTAGTGACTATTATGTAAATTTTAGTGGGATTGAGTCATACTAAATTTGCAAATCAAAGTACTGCTCAGAAATGTTATCTGATTTCCAGGTATTGAGTCTAAAAACTCCATTAATTGTTCAAAAGTAGATAGTGAATGTTCATTTATCAGATGAAAAAGCTAAAATCTACAATCTGTGAAGCTTAAACAAAGCAGTCCAATTTTAGGAAAGTTATTACACGCCCATAGGAAGAAAATATTGTCTTGTTCTTATATTCAGCCTATCCAAGGTCGCTGCAGTAAAGGCTACTGCAGATTCATAGTTTTAATTAAGCAGTAGGAAAATTTAGACATAGAGTCTAAATAACAGAACTTCATGGTAATAAAAAGAGATACCTTATTTATTTTCCTGAGAACATAAAGCCCCATGATTTTATATGTCTCCTACTTAGGAAAATGTATTTTTGTAATATGGGCAATTATAAATAAATTTTATTCGGTTCTTGCTTTACAGGGAACAAACTCATTGCAAAAGATCATAATAATAAAAACCACTTTTTAAACTGAGTCCACTTAAGTAAAAATAATTTTTTTCACTGAGAGGAAACAAACTCAGTTGCCATACAGCTGGTTAGAGTGCATTTTTAATACAAACACTTCAAGCTGCCTTGTAGTAAAATGAACATTGAAGTTAATATCACCCCCCACCCCACCTGCATGAAAAATTTTCCTTATGTTTGAGAACAGTGTGATGGGAAGATACCCAGAGGGCTGGGGAAAGGGGATGTCTAGCAGCAGCCTGTCCATTGGTCCTCTGTGAAATCTACAATGAGTTCACAAGACTGGACCATCAACAGATTATTTTTTCTAAATGTAATTCAAGTTTTTTGGTTTTGCTTGGGTCTTTTTCCAACACTGAGTTTTTGCAAAGATGCGTGTGGTTCCCTGCATGATTTAAGTGACAGGGACGATTTACAGTGGTATGGGATAGGGAAATGCTGCCATGTGGGTGGTGAGAAAGATCTGCACTGGCTAAGTGCCCTGCATGGCAGCTCCCCATAGGATGCTGAAGAAGCTGCTCAGGGCCTTTGCCACAGAAGTGTGGAAGGATCTGCATGTGGGGTGCACCATGGGGTTTGGGGAGGGCTGGTGAACCATTCACCAGTAGCCCAGAAATAAATGGCTGCCCAGATGTGTCATGTGTGAGTCCTGCTGGGACACTGCTGGGGTGCCACTGATGTGCCAAGGTAGGACAGCAGGAAAATAACACACTGGAAGGGGAGGAAGAGGTACAGGGACAGTGCTGCTGGTGTGAGCTGGAGAAGCTGGGCCAGGTGATGTGGCAGGCAGTATTCCAGCCATCCATTCCCCCCTTCTCTGGCTATAATTTTTTAAGTGGCTCTGTATGAAACCCAGATATAATTACATAGAGTGACAATGGTGTTTTCTCATAGGAAAAGTGCTTGTGTTTTCATTTTAGCTGGGGTCCTTGCTCTGTAATTGCTTGTAAACGCTCTATCAGTTATAAGAGCCAGATGGTGCAGTAGATGGCTTTTTGTGATTCCTGAAAAATAGAGAAGACTCTGACTAGACACCATTTACTTTTTTTTTTTTTTTTTTCCTGTTTGGAGCACATAGATTACAGCTTGCTTTAAACAGAGGGTCAAGATGAAACCTCACAACAGAGGCATGCAAGCCTCTCATGCTGAGCTTGGCACTGGCAGCGCGCAATTGGTGAGGCTGCAGTGCCCACCCAAATGCATGTGCTGTGAGGTGCACAGGAGAACAAGGTGCAGGCTCTTGCCAGGCAGTGTCCATCCACTTCACCGTGCACAGGGCTCGTGGGGGACCTCTGTTTTCCTCTGTACAGGTACCAGTGTGCCTTTTCAGAACATTGTCAGTGCTAAATGTATTCTGGTTTTGACAGGACCTGCATCTCCTGCCCTCCATCGCTCCTTTCCCGGAAGGTCGCCCCCAGCCTTTGAGTTCTTCTTTCCTAACAAAAAAAATAAAGAATGGTCAGAATTAAAGGAGTCAAAAATATTAATCAGTTTGGGGACTGTGTTTATGAGTTTCCTCCCTTCTTAGGGGTAGTCAGAGTGACAGTAAAGGAGCAATACTCAGAAGTGGGGCAGAGGCTGTTGCTGAAGAAGCAGTAGATGAGGGGGTTGACAGCACTGTTCAAGGCTGGCAGGTTCTGAATAATCACAGATGCATAGAAGCGCTCTTTGGTCTCAGGCAGTATGTTGAAGTTGTCCAGGATATCAAACAGAAAGTAAGGGCTCCAACAGAGAATAAATGCTGCAGACGAGACAGAGAGAGGAAGAGCTTGACACTGGATAGTTTAGCAATTTAGGGAAGTAATTACACACTCATGAGCAACTGTCATAACACATAAATATTTGTTCATGAAAAAAAAACCCTCTCCCCATTCAGGATCTTATTTAAGAGAATACTTATTAGATTGTGCTTTTATTTATCTTTATTTTTATTTTAATGCCTATAAAATATATTATGTGTGTTTCTCTAAGTGTTTTGAGTGCTCCCTCTAGACATATTGAGACACTTCTGAACACTACACAACACATAAAGGGTAAATAGGTAGCCAGTTAAAGCATCATCAGTTATAGTGAAGTGCTCTTTTAATGGTCCCCGGAGTGAGCAGCCAATCTAAATGTACACACAGCCTAAGTGCTGCTCCGTGACAGCGCTGCCTGTCACAGCCACCTATTAAAATAAGGTTCTCAGACACCCAGGAGCAAGGAATGACACCCTTTCACACTGCATTATGGCAAACCAACATGTCACTCGACATGCTGGATGGAAACACTGTGTACATGGAGTGTGCAGGAAGATTCTCCTGATTTCCTGTACTGCCATTTGAGAGATGAATTTGAGGAAGAGAGGAGAGGACTGTACTGCTCATAGCCTCTGCTTTGGTTCTGAGTGACACGGAAAAAAGGTTAGCCATGGATCTAGCTTTATTTGGAGGCATAGGGATTAAATCTGTCTCTCACAAATTTCTATGCTGTCTCCTCACAAAGGCCTTTGATTCAGGATTTGCATAGAAATGCTGGGATAAACCATAAGTACCTGGGTTGCAAACATACAGGTAGTTGTGAAATCAGACACATGATGACATCCTGACTCAGATGAGACAGCAGAGTAACCCTGTGCCTGTTTTCTTTTCTCATTAGCCAGAATTTCTTCAGCAGAGTAACCCTGTGCCTGTTTTCTCATTAATCAGAATTTCTTCACTGGCAGTCAGCTGAGTGCTCACTAAAAGTGCAAGGAGGAGGTAAGCTTCCCTCCTGTTTTCTAGAACAACCAAACAGGAGGTGTCTGTGCATAAATATATGCAAAATAGCAATACACAGTGCCAGAGTGTGGATCATAGCACTCACTATGCAGAACTTTAAGTGGCTTTAAAAAAAATCCATGGATGTTAGGTGTCAATATGTTTGCACATCAAGAGACGCTGGGTGCCTAATATTATCGAGGTCTGCTGAAAGACTTGAGCATCCATGTGAGCTCTCAACATCTGATGGCCTTGCAATAGTAGTTGTGTCTGCCAAAAGCTTTCTCTGATTGCCATGCAGAAAAGTTCAGACACAGAGAAGCTGTTCTTGGGCTTATGGAAAATATGAATCACACTGGCCTCTCTCATGTGATGCTGCCACTAGACAGTGAGCTAAGCTACTCAAGTGGCTGTTATCACAATATTCTCCAATCTGAATTTTGCACAGTGTTGGAAAGAGTAGCAATCTCTTTTTCAGTGTCAAGGGATGACTGTCAGCCCTTGGGAGTAAACAGTTTCAGTTCCTTTCCTGCATGTCTCTGGCAGCTAATCACAAGCTCTGCGTGATGCTGCCTTTATTTATTGAGATAGAATATCAGCCTCCTAATTGCATCAGAATAATGTCATTTCCCTGGGAGACAGAGAACACCTGCACTAAGTCATCTGCTGCCCAATTGGGAAAGGAGAGCTCATTCTTTCCAGCTTGGCAGGCAACACACCTGTGATATTAAATACAATTACTGCACAGCTCACCTTTCTTCTCTCCCTTGCACCACCCCAGCAGCTCACAGGCCATACAGTGTCTCTGAGCCTAAAAAGACAACTCAGTTGCCAAATCTTTTGACAGTCTGGATAGGAAAGAGAGGTCCTCTTCCTTTGCTCCTTTTAGACATTGTCTCTTTACTTTCTTTATGTACACAAGGGCCTGTGCATCTAATTTAATTCAAGGGTTATGTCAGATACCTAAAATAGAAACGTATCAGCCAGAAAAGAGGGGAAGGACAAGATCAGAAGCCAAGTCATGTGTCTGAGTAAAGCTCCTTCTCCAAGCCATCTACTTTGTCTGCTGATGGTAGAGGTTGCTGAAGAAAAGCAGCTTCCTAATGTCAGCATCCTCCCTAGCTCCCAGCTCTGAGGCTTTTCACTTACCAAGGATAATTACAATGCTGTACTTGATCGCCTTCACCTTCGCCCTGGATATGAACCCACGGCTGGTGTAGCCACGCGAGGTTTTGCCACCTGGGAAAAGAACAGTTCAGCTAGTGAAAGAACAGGACTGGTGTGTGGATGTCAGTGTGTACCTTGACAGGCAGGACAGGAATACGCAAGCTCATCTTTCCCTGGTGTCAGTTAGGACCTCAGTAGTTCCTCAAATTTGGACCCTTGCAAGTCTGCTCAATCAAAACATGAGCCACCCAAATAGAAGGGAAAAAGTAAGCAGAGTAGATCTCCCCAAAGCATTGAGGCATGTGTAGTCTTGGGATGGAATACTCTGATCATTTTATAGCTTTCTGTGGCCAGGAATTTCTGATCTTCAGCAAAATTTATACCTGCAAGGACATATGAAGACACAGAAAAAGTGTTGCCAAGTATATGCTAGAAAAAAACTATTCTGGATATGAACACAGTTCCAGGAATAGGAATTCTAACTTCTAGAACAAGTACTTTTTACTTTTTATTAATTTTCTCACAGATGTTTCCTATTATGCGAGAATTTAGTGTCAAAGGAAAGAAGGTAAATAATGTAGAAATGAGTTATGAATGAACAA
Source organism: Geospiza fortis (assembly GCF_000277835.1). Classification (NCBI taxonomy): domain Eukaryota; kingdom Metazoa; phylum Chordata; class Aves; order Passeriformes; family Thraupidae; genus Geospiza; species Geospiza fortis. Next base: position 30,666 of record NW_005054361.1, read on the forward strand.
ATACAGAAACCCCATTCCCACTGCAGTGATGGGGGCCCAACATGACCTGTGCATGTCCAAGCACTCCCAGATTTGTGAGGATCAGCTGGAATTGAATCACAAAGCTGGAGTCACAGGTATGCTGAGACTCACCAGGACAGCTGGATATGATGACAGCCTGAGCTTTGCTCTTCATCCAGATGGTTCGAATCACAATTGAGTAGATGACGCTGCAGAAGGGGAAAAGTTGCTGGTATTAGGCACAATAAATTCAACAGACATCCCAGCCATTTGTGCTCTAAGGATATACTTGTCTATGTGTAAGGAGTTCACAGAGGTGGTGGGACTGCATAGGAATAATAATAGTAAATGACAATAATAATAATAAACATGATATGACTCTCCCACAGTACTTTTCTGTATGGAAAAGTGAAGACTTTTCACCATGGAAGTCCTTATGGTTGTCCTGGCTTTGTAGATGTCAAATCTCAGGCTCAGAGGAATGCAGTGATTTGGCCAAATATCTTTCAGGCAAGAGCTCATTGGTGATTTTGAGCCAGCCAATGCCAAATCCATCTGAGTTTCAGCCCTGCAGCACTAGCTCTGATGAGGGAAGCAAGGGAGGGACCAGGTTTTGCTGTGTGTACAGTTCAACTTTGCTGTTACTTTTTGGATATGAAGCTGGTGAATAAAATTTCGCCCTGGGGAATTTGATAAGGGCAAGATCAATGAGAAATGCAAATAAATACAGCAGTGCCCACATTTGGGTCTCAGTGTCCGGTGGTGGAAATCAAGGAGAACTGAAGTGTCAGATAAATGGGAAGAGTTAGATGACTCAAAATCAGATCCACCACAATTTACACATTTAGAGAGGTTTATATACTTTTAATAGGAAAAATGAAAAGTGTCCTAGTACACAGTGACCTTGGATAGTTATGGACTTTCCCTGTGCAATAGCCAATCTGGACTTCTACTGATTTAATAGAGAATAGATAAAAATAATTCCTTCAAGATGAAGAGCTGTTTAAACCCACCTCCTGCTTGAGGATGTTAATTGTCATAAACCTTAGTGGTCCTTATGTGAAATAAGTGCAACAAAGGACATAATTTCAGGGTGTTTTATAGAGGCAAAAATGTGTCTCACTGTTATACGGCGTATTTTTGTTATCAGAAGAGGCATTATACTTATTAGTCCTTTCAGACTGATATATGAGTCTTTCCTACACCACCCTCAATTGCTAGACATGCTTGCAAAGGCAGAATTTGTGCTTAAAAAGCTATGAAGGTTTGGAGGTTTCCCTTTCTGTGGAAGTCTGAGCCATCTGGTTTCCAGGCTCAGCAGGTGAGAGCTGTAAATTCAAGGTGCAGTCTGGGCTGTGCAGCAGAGCCGTAGCGTCCCTGCCCAGTGAGGGGTTTGCTCACATCTGCCCACAGCTAGGACTACAGCTTGCTCTCCTTAATCCCTTCAAAAGTCCAGCTTGGCTCCCAGCTGATTTGAACATTTTCCTTTTATCTCCTGGCTTTTCATGAGCCTGTTTATTTAACAGCTCATACACTTGAAACTCGAGAGTTTCTTTGTACTTTTTGCAGACAATGCTGGAAAATGCATGTACGCTTCTCCTTTGATTGTTCCAATGAATCAGAATGTATTATAATGATAATTGTTGTCATCTCAAAAATTTTACCAGCTCACTCTTAAAAGTCCTGTTTCTATTTTCTTCCTAGCCTGCTGTCTCTAGCCTAACCTCTTTATTTGCAGCTGAGACAATGTCCTCTCTGATGCAGATTTTCCTTTGTCCACCAGGAACCACTCAGAGTTTCTTAAGCATCAGGACAAAGGAGTCTAACTCTGCAGTCAAAACATCCTTACTTCTGCCAAATGCCATAAGGATTGAATTGTGAAGCCAGGCTTCTCGCTTGCTTTGCCTTGACCCCAGAATTCCTGCCCTCTAGGCTGCAGACTGGTAGGGGCATGTCTTTTGCCAGATACAGTTACATCATCTCTCTTCTCATTGGCATTTCACCTATGAGATTACTTGCTGATTCATTTGAACCCTTAATTTTTAGAGCTCCAGAGGAAAGTTGAATTCTTGTTTTCATCCAGCAGCTTAATAAAGTGCTGCCAACATAGTGGATCTGTGTCGGTATTTTTGCTTCTATTCATCTTGCTTTTCTCTGTAGCTGAAGCCAGTGGAGCCTTCCTTATCAAGAGTGGACCAGAGGTGGTGTAAAGCTGCTCAGGGTGGGTGTCAGGAAAGTTTACATGCTAGGTAGACTTCTGAGCAGTTCTTGCGCCAGCCACAGTTATTCATTTATAATTTGATCTCTCTGGGACTCCAGTTCAGTACCTGACCCTTTTTCTTTATTTTTTTCCCCAGCAATGTTGACATGGAGCTGAGAAATTGGACTTTCCAGAAGCGAGTTACCTAAAGCCTAGGATCATAACAGGCAACTGCATGACTGTTTCAAAGCCACAGAAGTAAAAAGAGGGGTCTTATGGAAGAGAAGTATTTTCCTTACAAGGGGAAATCAGCTTTTTTCAGAATACGTTTGTAGCTCCTCTCTTTCTTGTAAAAGGCAGCTGGAGGAGGATCCAGAGGTTGGTCAAATCTCAAAGAAATTCTCACTTGAAAAATGAAGTGGCAGATGAGCAAAGAGTAGCAGGTAACAGATGACAAACTGGTATTCACAGGAGTGTTTGGAAATAGTCTGCACCATTCCAAAAATATCCTAATTTCTGTTCCCTTCCTCTGGACGCTGAACTGCTCAGCCTTCACTGCCAAGATGTAAAAGCATGTGGTACACATTGCTCTTTCTTTAACCCATGTAACACGCCTGCATGCTGCTGGCCCTTGTCTCCACTGAAAGCACAGGGAGATGTGATGCGCAGCTCTCGAGGCCCAGGTGTGGCCAGGCTTCTTTGTGTCTGTAAGTGCACAGCACACTGACCTTCCAGCCCAGGCTGCAGGTGAGAGACTAATGAAAGGGTACTAAGGCGGAAAAGTCAAGCCTGGATGGAAAATTCATCCAAGCCATTCTGACAAGTAGCTGCGCAGGCTTTGAAGACCTCAGGATAGAAAGGACATGCTGTTGATCTGAAAATGTGATGATTTTTCTAACCCTGATAAAATGGGTATCTCGAGAGGTGGGAGAAAAATACAAAAGTATGTCTCACATTATGGGTGTATCTCAGAAATTAAATTCTTTGCATCTCCAAAAACTTGATCCAAATTTTAAAAGATTAGGAGGCATGTCCATCATAGCCTGCTATTAGTTAATGGTGTTGTTCAATATGCCTCATTGGTAATTACAGCATTTTTTATCCACGTAAATATGTAACTTATGCTTAGTCATACAAATGCAACTGTGAATAATCACACCCCATCTGTATTTTTAATTCATAGACCACTTTTTTTTTTTTTAATAAAATGTCTTCTGGTAAAGCTATGTACTGATATTAACAATCATAAGTGTTATTGATCTGCCCACTCTTTAAATGTAGATTTTTTGGAAATAAATAATTGCACTATGAGGGCGTCCCACACAGCCTCAGTATTTTCTAGTAAAATGAGCTTTTACCATGGCAGAAGTGCACTTAAGCTCCCTGTTAATTACTTCTATTTATCATCCAGCATTGCCTGTTGTTCCCTATACTTTATTTGTGCAAAGTGATGTGGCTGCTTTGTTTTATGGCTAATTTACAGCACTATTTGTCTAAAGAGAAAAGTAACCTCATCTGAACAAACCATTGCAGCCACATGTAATGGGTAAGTGAAGAGATGGACAGATACAAACGTGTGTGCAAGATCCAGGGTTTTTATTTAGAAATGGAAATTGCAGGCAAAAATCACTGAATCAAGTTCAAAAAATGACCTTTGGTATTTTTATTAATGGCATTTCCAGTCCTTTTATTTAATTCAGAGAAATACCTTTTATTTAATCTATTTTTTATTTCATTACAATGCCTTGGGTTTAATTCCATATTTTTCCTTTTAGCTGATGTTGTTTTTTTTTTTTTTCTCTTCTAATTATTTTTCAGCTGCTGCAAAACAAATGTTCTCTTTGGAGTTCAGATTTTAAACAGCAGATGGATATCTTTTTCCTCTGTGCTTCAAGAGGAGCTTTAGAATTTTTTTTAAACATGAGTTTGCAATTATATTAGGTAAATGTCTATATATTATATTTATAATTTTAAAATATAAAAAATATATTTAGCAATCATGAATAACAGCTAAAAACCTCTCAGCTTTTGGATATTCAAGTACCAGAACATAATTATGTTTTGGCACAGAGTAGCAATGCAGACTAGAAACACAGTAGCTCTTCTGTTTCCCCATCACAGGTCCTGAGGGGCCCAGGTGCAAATATTTGCAGGACAGCAGTGTGTAATCTTGATTTGAGCCATATTTAACCTCTGTTCAACAGTGCCTCAGAGGTTTTCAACAATCACAGATACCATTTCAGCTTTGTTTGGTGTGTTTTGGAATAGGAGAAAAGGCTTTGGTTTTAGCTGATGACACTTGTCCCAGAACAGGAGCGAGCTAATTACTGCGGGTTCCCTAACTACTTTTTTTGAATCTTCTGTGGTTTCATAGGTTGATAATATCAACTGCAGAAGAAGTGGTAGAATAATGTAAATAAGAGGGAGCAGGCCAAATTTTTAAGCACTGTATAGAAATGCCTGACTCAGGATCTGTGGTTCTTCTTGCACAACACTGAGACAGTGGGGACAAGGGAAGCTTTAATATGAAAAGAACAAATATTCTCCACTTTTTTGAGCTCTCAAAGATATCCACACACTTGGGTTAAAAATACCAATCATAGCTTTTTATTTTCTTTTCATTATTCAGATCCTGTTCATTGGTATTATAATCACATAAAAGACTTGCTGAAAAACCACAAGCTTTTTGATAACTGATTGCTGATTCTCTAGTTGCGAAGAAGTGGTAGGAATAAACCTCAGAAGTATTAAGGTCTTTCAGGCTGTTGCAGTTTTCTCCATAAATTACCTTTCTATACATACATTTTTTAAAAAGCAGGGCTGAGGGGGGGAGAATGCTGCATTCTTCTGGTTCATGTTTTAGCTTGGAATCTGTAGAGTTTGCTCACACCACATTTGGGGGTTTAGCTTGTCAGTGCAAGGGTTTTCCATGGTGAGCATAAGGTTATCAGCTAAATAATTCATTCCATGGGCCGCAGTGTTATGAATAACACAACTCCTGTGAGTTACTTGAAGGCTGTCAGGAACACATGAGATCAGCTCTACAGGGAGAGCTGAGAGCCGGATGAGAGAAGCTTAAAAGATGATGGTGTCTGAACTGTAACAAGTGAAAACAGCTCAGCCAAAGCAGCATATCTAGTGTGGAATTAAGTCCTGCACCTGAAAAGTAAGATTTTATCCTTTGTATGCACTTCAGATGAACAGCACCAGAAAAAGTGCTGTCGTCAGTGAACTGCTTTGCTCTAGAGGTTAGGTTTTCAGCAGATTCAGGCAGCAGAACTAATTAAGAATTAACTCTGGCAGCCAGTGTCCCACATTGCATCAGACACCTGCCATGCAGCTAAATCAGAGTGCTTCAGCAGAGAAAATAAAGTAGCTGCGCAAACAATATGAATTCTTGCAGAAAAGGTTTAATTTTTTTCTTTGTGTGCACCCTGCCTTGCTTCCTCACTAAGTGTGGTGTATGACTTAACTTCTGGCTTATATGTATTCATGGCTTCTTCTACTGATCCTTGACCTTTCAGTTACACATTTATGGATCTTCTCTCCATTTTTATGTTGTGGCCTTTTTAAAATAACATCTTCGGCTAAAGGTCATTAAATTTTAAAAAAAAAAGCCTTCCTAAATTTATTAAATAACACCTTTCATTTTATAAATAATCTCTTGTCAGATAACACACAACTGGAACATATGTGATCTCTCTCACCCTTGTGAAACAGCATCTCATTTATCATCAAACCTCCTGTGCATCTGAAAGTATTGGGTGGAAAAAATCTTTTACAGAGAAACTGAGTCCCTGGGGGTATTAACAGCCATTCCTCCTGTTCTTGAGCCACAAACTGCTTACCAGAGTATTTGTATGCTGCAGCCACATCAGGTGGATTAGCTTTAAACTCCTGGACTGCCAATGATTTTTAAAGAAATAGATGTCACACCTTCAGGCTGTGTTGCCAGATGTTTTACAGATACATCAGCTGGGAAGTTGAAACCTTCACTTTTATGCTTGAGACTTAAAAAAGTGTTCTAAAAAATAGTCATTTCCTTCCAAATTGCATGGCATTTTTTCATAATGTCTCTGCTGACCTTGCCCTGTAGCTAATCCTCTTTTTCTGTGGTTTTAGACAATCCTCTCTGTTCTGAAGAAAATAGTATCACTGACAACTAGAAATAAATAAGCACAAAATAAATCCTTCCCTGCACCAGTCCCCTTCCTCCTTTCAGTGCCAGACACCACTTTTGACCTGTCAAAAATCTTTCTTCTGCTGGCAAGGACACAGGAACATTTGTGTTAAAAAACACTGAAACCAGGAATGTTTCTGGGCAGATGATGGACACTGCGCTGCCCCTGGCTCCAAAACCAGTGGTTTTAGCTCCTGTCCTGCCATAAACTTCTTTTGTGAATGTTGCTTAAGGTTAAAGCCACAAAAAATTTAGGATGTTTTATTCATGTGTCGGATGTCAGGACAATCTCATGAAATGCCAGTTTCACTGCCTTTCTCTTTCCCCTCATGTCTTCATCACCTTCTTGCTTCTGGGGATTTACTGTAAAGCAAGACACAGAGCTGATCTGGTTTGAATATCTTTCTTTGGCAGGGAGGAGGGGAGCATAATGTCAGCAGCTCTGAAATATTTATTGCTCTGTAGCTTGCCTTTTCTTGCCAAACAAGTATAGATGGCGTGTAAAAGGAGTGGCTGGTCTGTTACAGAAACCATGTAAATCTGTGTGTATGTTAGAGTGTGAAAGAGATGTTTCACACACCTGTGGAATGACTGGTAACTGGGCGGGCTGTGGGTTTTTTTTCCTGAAACACTTAAGATGCTGGCTAGAATTTCCCAACTCCTGCCTCTTTGAGAAAGCTCGTAAAAGAGCCCCTTTCACAGTAACAGCCAGCCTCAAAATTTTCTAGTGCCATTTCTTTTCACTGTTAAATTGCTTTTTGTCAGTGCAGTGTATGTTTATTGTTTTTGCTGCTACTGCTGGGCTGCAGATCTACCCACATTTTTATTTACGTATTCCCAAGAATATTTTTTTTATATATCGAAAACTGGGCTGGCTTTCAGAGACAGGAAAACACGCAGAGAAATTACCCCACCTAGGAAGGATAACTTGGCAGTAGTTTTTCCTTTCTTCTCAAACGTTTCTTTAAGGAGAACTTTCTTGATTTTTTTATTATATCTATGCAATCTGGCACAAAAAAATGGAAGGTTTAGTGAACTGACATGTTATGAGCAATGTGTAAAAATCATCCCTTCTCTCTAGGGAGCAACACTGGTCCATTTTGAATCCATATCAAAAAGTCAGCTAGATGAGTTCAAGAACCACACGGTTTTGATAAACTAGTTGCCATTAAAAGCTGCAGAAGTTAATCTCTGTGATAAAACAGTAATAAACTTCAAGGTTATGTAGTCACTCCTGTCATCATCTAGAAGAGATCAGCCTCTGAGTACCCCACTCTCACTCAGGGCACTAATGAGAAGGAAGCTGAGGGAGGCTCATGGCTCATCACTTGCTGGAAAAGCAGCTGGAACAAGAGATAAATCCAAGGGACATTGCAAAAATAGTTCTTCTCTCAGAGTCCAAGCAGCACCAAATTATGGGGGAAAAAAAGGAGTCCCAGCAAGTCTTTCTTGCTGCTGACAAGAGATGGACACCAAGAAATACAATTGTAACCTTGCTAGTGAAAGAAAGAAAAGTAACGTCTCTGAGAACTGTCACTGACACTGGCGGCATTTTGAGGCAGTTACGAAGCCTCACTCCCCTTCCACATCTGATTCTGACTGCTCTTTTGCCTTGGTGGCTCCTCATGGCTAGTTACCTTCTGTTTCACAGCAGCTAATGGCAGCGCTCTAGAGGGAGGCTCATCACTAAGTCTGTGATATTGATTGACCTTAGTTGAATACACTTTCTGCTGATTGTCTTTGTGATTTGTGGCAAATCAGTCTCAAATATCTGCATCTTAGGTTTCCTATTACAAAACAGGAAGAAGTACATTTGTTCATATTTTAGGAGTAATTGGCAACTACTTGGAGCGCTTGGAGATTTCTTTCCAATCCTGGTGAAGGAGACCTTGTCGAGTATTGTGAAGCTTGAGAGCACTTCAAGTTAATTTCAGTTTAATTAGTGTTAAGTGCAGTTTCCTTTTCTTTTATTAAAATTATCTTTTGTCATAATGGATAAATATTCATACTGGGTTTATAAAGATATCTTTCAAGCCTGAAGCTGTGGAGATAAGTGGACACACTCAGAGATTTGTTCCTTTTTTCAGAGAAAAATGTTTCTGGCTGTTAATACCACACAGAGAACACCCAAGGCAAGTACAATGACCTGTGTATTATGTGATAAAAACCAAAATGGCTATGCAGCAGGTATGGAAATGAAATTGTAATGAATGACTAGAAATTAAAATCATTAAGCTGATTGCACACTTGACAGCATTCACCACACATTTGCTGACTGGGCTTTGGACTTACCTGATTATGATCAGAGGAATGAAATACACCAGGAAAGCCACAATTGTCATGTAGGGGATCCAGTAGGAGTCATCAGGCCAGAGAGCCCAGCACTGCACTTCCCCATTGGAGAGCTGCCGTTTCCCAAAAATAATCAGAGTGGGTATGGAAAACAGGAAGGAGAGGCTCCAGGCCACTCCAATAAGCACTTTTGCCTGCCTTTCTGTGTAACAGAGTCAAACAGACAGTGTCAGTGGGGTTGTTGGTGAGAGTGAACTCTTGCAGCACTATTGACAGAAAGGCAGGGAGGAGGAGGAAATTCTGTGAAGAAAGAGAATTTTAGGCTGCAGCTGGCTGGTGCTGAAAAGACTTCAAAGGAGAAAAAGGATTTCATCTCTTTCTCATGATAAATTTTCATGTCATTAGGAGCTTGTATTTTGCAAGTTTTATTTAAGGATGCTTTAGCGTCTGTTGAATCTGAAACACTCTGAGAAAGGCACTGGTCAGGGTCAGCAAGTCAGAAACATGAAATGCAAATGGTACCTCTATGCCACCGAGACAACATCACTTATGGATGTGAAGGACCTCAGACCTGCCCTACTGCATGCCTAGTGATGCACCTTGAAGTGACAAAGACTTCAAAACATTTCCTATGAGGAAAAAGAAAATGCCTCAGTTCATGATCAGAACAAGATTGCACAACCACCTGCCTTTAACTCCATCTGCAACTTTACTGTCCCAAAGAAACATGGGCCTGAAGAGCCTGGGCATCTCCTGCCCTTCTCTGTGTGATGGTGGGGATCAAATTTAGCTCCTGCTGATGAACCCATGTCATGCCAGGAGTGGACTGCTAACCACAAGACAGGGCAGATGACAGTGCTCAAGTGCCCAGCCCTGTTTTATCTGCTGAAAAATACAGGAACTGGGAGATCCTCCTGGACTTCATGGTGAAGAACAGGAGCTAAAGGACCTCAAAACCTCCAGCAGGTTTGGGTTACTGCATCCTCTTGATTTCTGGCCACTGCCAAGTGAGGAAAAGCAAGTGGGAAATGAAATGATGTCTGGTGGCACCCACAAGATTTTGTAAATACCAATGGGTTGGAGCAGAAAGTTCCAAGGCTTTAATTTTCAAAAACTGGCATCTTCTGGCTAAAATCCAGTTAGCTCTAGCTGAAAAGTGTGGGGGGAAAGGGCTTATCTGTGGAGTACCCATGATTATCAGTGACACTTATTCCTCCTCAGCCAGATTGCAAGAGGAACATATGGGGACAGATTTTTTTTTTTTTAATCTGGGAGCTTTAGTGTTCAAATACTTTATTGTCCTAAAAAATACCCGAGGTTGTGTGTGAAATAGAAAACCACTTTAAATTATGCATATCAAGAAGAATGTCTTTCCTCCTTGAAGCTCAAAGAGCAATACAAAAGCATGTGGGTGAAACATTCAAAAAGTAATTTTATGCTTTATAAAACATCAGTTGCAAATACTCAGTTATCCTGCTCATTTTTAAATGCTACCCACGTTCAGGAAAGCATGGTCTTGCTAATCTAGGGCTTAAGGGAACTCTGATGACATCTGCGTAAGTGAGAGGGTTAGATTAATGCTATAAATATTGTGCAGGCAAAAGAGAACTGCGAAATTTCCCAAAGCATAAGGGAATAAACTTAGCAAAAGGAATATTAAGAATAAATTTCACTAAATATTTCCTCACAGAGAGGACATTTCAAATGTGAGCTAACTACTTAAATTACAATCATGCAAGCCTCAGTGTTTTTCTAACTAAAAACGATCAGAGCTGGAAAATAAACCTTTTTTCTTTCAGTGTATATTGAACAGAACTGGGCAATTTGGGTTGGGCAATAGAGATATTTCTTTGCGTTTCATAATGCTTTTCCTGCATTGTTCATTTATTTTTATTTTTAAATGTCCCTTGCATTTGGTAGAATATGGCCTTCCTAGTCTAAAGGGCTTTACAGAGCAGTGATAGGTAAGCAGATTTTTGTTCTGTTGGAATAATGTCAAATTTCTGCCTCACTAACAGGACTTTTATTATGCTGCATTTTTAGCAGCTGCTCTAATATGCTCAAAATGCCAGCAAATCACATAACTAGAGCTGCATCAGTTATAAATGAAATCAAACAAATAACTTTTGAAATACAATATTCTATTGAACCAGTCTGAGCATTTTCCTTTAGAGCTTTTCTAACTGTGGCGGCCAAGACTAACTCCCAGGGTTGGAGTGGGAACCTCAGCTGTGAGCTCTGGCTCTGACTGTCCTAAAAGATGTTTCCTTGTGACTGTCCCCTTTGCTCTGCTCCCACCATCCCTGCACTGTGACAGTGGGTTTGAGAACATCTCTCTGCTCCCAGCAATATGGGACAGGGGGTCGCCTCTTGGAAGAAACTCTGCTTCCTGCCATCAAGAACGTAATGTAAATGCAATGAATGTAAAATGTAAAATGCTATGCAATCCTTTGATAAACTAAGTGCTACCTTAAAATTAGGTTTTAAATCCAGAGAGAGCAGAGCTGCTCCAGAATCTCAGTGACAGCACTGTTTTCAGTCCAAAACCCCACAGGGATCAGTTTACACCTTTTTGGGTTTTGTCATTTTCTTCAGCAGTTCTTTTTTCACCTGTTGTTTAGTTTGCATGTTGTTTGCATATACCTTTCCAACATGATGAAGTATTCATAAAATATTTGCTGCTATAACTTCTCAGTTTCTTTTCTTTTAGATCTTTATTTTACAATTTTTTCTTAATATCATTTTGGTTGGTAGAATTAGGTGTCTCACAGTAAAAGCTTTAGGACTAAAAGGCATATTTCTTTCCCATACTGCACTTTCTCTGGTCATTTATGTATTTGAAATGTATAAAATATTCACCTGTTGAAGTTTGTTTTCTTAATAACCATGCAAAGAACAGCTCATTGCAAATGATTTTTAACAGGACTTGAGGCTAGTAACTAAACCACAATTTTAAAAAATTGTTTGACATTTTCAAAGTGGAATGTTTGACTTTTTTTTTTTCTAAAATGATATTTCAAGGCTACTTGAAACATAATTTTTCAAATCAATAAGAAGAAAGAACTCTTTTGTTTGGTGATTGAAGGATTTTGGGGGGATGAGTGTTTCATTTTGCAAAGAAATTTGCCACAGGTTGACTCAGAACTATTCATGAAGTTCCTCTGTGTCATCACCAATGACAAAGATTTGTAAATCTCTTTGTTCTCCATCTGTAGAATAGCTAAGAGGGCATTTTAAAAGCATCCCACACAGCACCTCTGCAAGAAATACCTGGATGCAAAGGTGATTATTTTATGTACACTCCAGAAAGTTGCTATGTTAAATATAACTCTCTAGAGCCTTCTTTTCGGTTTACAATGCTCTTCTTTTTTTCCTTTGAACATGGACTTTGCTTGTGCCTCAGTGTGTAGCCAGACCTTGCAAGAGGCAGATGGGTTTTGTCAGTGCTCTCTCTGCTTGTGACCTTTTTCCCCTGACCAGAGCTGCACCCTGATGATGATTTTGCTACCCTCAACTGAGACAACATCTGCTTTTCTCCAGTTAAAAAAAAAAATGAAACAAAAAAAAGCTTTATGGTCTAGGTATAGGAAATGGGATTTTTAAAAGGCTTTTATGAAGATTTGAAGTGATTTTTCATGGGTTCTTTTTCAACTTCAAAGTGCTTTTCAAAGTTTACCCATCAAATTCTTTACTATACCCAGGCAGTAATTTAACAAGCACTGCTTTTCCTGTGCCATGCACGAAGAAGAAATGCCAGCAGGTCTGTCCCACAGCTCATCCTGCTCAGCCAACAGGTTTATGAGCCCCCACCCTGCCTGGTTGATGAGCCCTCCTGAAGGAGCTGTAGAGCAATGCCACCCCTTCCAAAGCCCACTGGGAAAACCTTGATATCCATCTCCCTGTTCTGAAAGAGTTGATCTACACACTGGGGAATATAAAGCTAAATTTCACACAAGTTTTTGAAGCTTTCAGACCTTAACATCTGCCAAAGCTGCACACTGTCTGAGCTATGATTGACTCACAGGTTTTTAAGGCCAGGAAGGGCCATTAATCTGATCCCCTGAATAGAGCCGTCTGGCAGAAGCCACCAGTACTCCAAAACAAGAATGATACTTGCATCTGATTAAAGCACATCCTCCAGACCTCATGGCTCTTGTAAGTATTTTTCTTCCTCCCCACCTGCAATTTCTGTCTCTTCACTCAGCGCAACATTCTTAACACCCCACTTTGGCTCTGTGGGGAAGAAATAATTTTGTTTAAACTGTACTGCTAAGAGGCCAGGATATATCCGAGTGCTGTAAAAAAAAACTGAAACCAAACAAACAGAGGAAATGATAAGAAACAATAGATATCCAAACTTATATGCTATGTCTTTTGAAGATACATCAAATTATTGTGTGAATTCTCAGTACACCATCCAAGTTATTTTTTAATGTGAATAAATAGACAGTATAGATGTAGCAGCTCCTACAGTCAGTATAGTGGAACAAGGGATAGCTTTTGTCCACTAAAACCTTCTAAAAGTGCTGGAATATAATGAAAACCATTATACTTTTTAAAATGTCATTTCATTCTTTGCTAACACAATACTTATAAAAATTGCTGAGGGCTAAGTGGAGTTTAATAAATCTTGAAACCACGGCTACTTCGTCCTTTGGAAAACTGTAACAGAGTTCAAATGCAGC
>NW_005054361.1:44070-64894 GCF_000277835.1 Geospiza fortis
AAAAATTATCCAATAATGTCTACAGCAATAACATGGTACTGAAATTCTCCTACCTCCTTGCAAGAACTTCATGGGGTAAACTATGGCATGGTACCGGTCTATGCTTAGTGACACGAGGACGTAAGTTGAGGCATAGAGAAGGACCACCTGGGGCAGAAAGTATAACAGGACAACAGTTGAGACACATCTATTGCAGAAGGTGATGTCAGTGAGAACTCTGAACTAGGAATGTTTCAAAGCTTACTGGAAAAAAAAAAAAAGAAAAGGAAATGCGCCCACCCCCTTGTATATTCACCCGGGTATTTTTCCTTTATCCTGTCCACAAAATTTAAAATATTTAATATGCTTTAACGTGTTTGACCTTTAAAGGAACATTTTCAACATTTAGCACTTTTGTTGCTAGAAAAAATTCTACACAGTGTTTTTGTCAGAGTTTACTGCTATGGGGGCACCAAGCACAAGGTTTTTATACCTGGAAGTAGCGAACGACCCTGCAAACGATATCAGGGGCCATAAAATCTCCAGTGTAGCGCCAAATGATGTCAGTCATTATGTTGATGAGTCCTGTGAATGAATCTACAAAGAAATTAAGTGAAGAAGCATTGCAAGAAGCAAATACATGGCTTCAGGTGAATCACAGAGGCGAGTAGGACCCTTGGGATGTATCTGCTCCCCAGTCCTAGGGGCAGTCAAGCCATGACCACTCAGCCCAGTTTGCTAGAGGAGCTGGGAAAGCCTCAGAAAATACCCCATACTTAGTGTCTAAGTGTGTCAGCTTGATTACAGCTGTGACAAATACTGAACCACTAAACCTCCTCTATTCTTTAGCTATTATTTCACTTTTAAAAGTCTCCTGCGAAATCACCTGGAGTGGCAACCAAATGCTGCTAAAGTTAGTGGAAATTATGTCAGGAGTTAATTTGCAAACTTAATTAATTAATGACTAACCGTGCCTTGTCAGCTTGAAGTTAGCCTACTTATGCCTTTACTTTTATATTTGCCAAATAAAATACACCTCAGGCTATTTCTTCTTTTTTCTTCTTCTTTTTTTTCTCCTGCAAGAAAATCTAAAGAGAAATTCCAGCCTTTGTTCTGTTTCTTATTGAACAAGTGAGTGCTCAGAGAGATGCAAGTTTTACAAATGAGTCACAAGGACTTGTACTCCTGTTTTACACACAGGTAGTATTAAGTTTTATCTTCAAAACCAACTTCTCTCACATGGACAAGATAAATGTTTTCAGTGCAGTCCATGGAAGAAAATGTGTACCAGTCCAATGCCCTGCCACTTCAAGTAACATGTCATGTTGCTCGTCTTGCACAGGTTACCACAAAGGGAGAAAACAGGTTAGGAAAACTTTTCATGCAATTTTCAGGACAAAAATCAAGCAATATGAAGAAACAACTTCAGTCTATATAAAAAAAAATTAAGTGTTTCATTTTGCTACCACCATTTTACACATTCAAAAACCATCTCTAAAGTTTAGTGTGGTAAAGATATTTTAACCCTCATATCAGAAGATTTTCATTTGAAATTTATGCCTTTGGAAACAAGGTATTTCAACAATTTAAAAAAATGTTTTGAGAAATAAACAGTTTGGGTCCATATTTCCAAGCAAATAGGCATGTGTTTTGCAAAATAGTTTTCTTCTAAGCCCTTTGAAATTACAGAAATTCCAGATATTTCTAGTTGGAAATTGAGATTGCAGCTTAATGCTTCAGAAAAAGCAACCTGGTTTGCTTCATGGGAAAATCAGGGTTATTTTTTCTGTATCAGTAGTCCTTTATCTCCTAATTTTCTTCTTTCATTTATCTTCCTCTTCAAGTCTCAGCTCAAAATTAAATTAGTGTAACTACATTGCCTCCCTCCTTATGACTACTGTTCAATTAATACTGGTTTGCTCTTTATCCTCGCAGCTCTTCCCAGCCTCCTTTTCTCTCTCTCCTCTCTTCCCCTGCCTCCAGAGAGAGGCTGGATCAGAGACAATCTCCAGAAGGAAGTCTGTGGTTTGAAACATTATGTTAAATATTGTTCATTGATTAGGGTGATGGGGCAAGGAAGGATTGTTTCTCTGATGAGTACAGTGGCTTTAAGACTTTTCTGAAAAGACTGTAGGTATATAATTAAGGTGGTCTTTGAAAAAACCACACAGTTTAAGTGTTTCAGAAAGTGAAGTGCATCCTCCAGCAGTGGTTCCAACCGATCCCTTTCCCTTGCCTTACCCCTGAATTATTGATTCATATTCTCTCTCTCTACAGTAATGAAATATATATTTGTTCAAAGTATTGCACATCAATAGAGCTTCACCTCAGGGCATCCTCTGGCTTTTGATGGTCTGAGCATCTGCCAAGCAGGTGCTAAATCAGGGCTCAGCTTTCCTCGGGAGCGGGAGGGCGCAGAGGCTGCCCTCCCTCCTGCCAATCTCGGTGCTCTGAAGAGCAAACGGAGGGAGAAGGGTCAGCACCTCGGCAGTCTCCTCATTTCCCTCTTCTCAGGGCCATCTTCCTATCTCTTTTCATCGCATTGGAGAGTGCTTTAGAGGTGCATCCTGAAGCTGTGCTGGGAGATGGGATAGCATCTTGGTGGTTTACTTCAGGTAAGCGATTTGGCAGTTCCAGGCAACACACTTTCAGCTTATACAGTTCAGATTTTTTGCATCAGGAGTGTGATTTTTAACCTATGGATGGCCCCCACATCACTGGCTCCTGTGATGGAGATCCACAGGGAAATAAGGCTTTGTTTGGCTGATGCTCAGCCCAAAAATACTCTCCAGGGTTGTCCTCCATGCGTCCAACACCACGCAGCTACCAGCCAGTGCTCAGGCTCAGGAACCATGGCAAAGTTTATGCAGCAGAAGCAGATCCCTCTCCAGAAATACGGAATGTGGATATCAGCTCTGTCTTTTTCATGCTACAGGTCTGTACCCACTGTGTGTCATTACCTACAAATACATCTATAGCCTTAAGTACTTCAGGAGCTTTAAAGACAACTCAGAATTGTCATTCCCTTGAGAGCCGTTGAGTGAGGTTTTCAGGTGACTGCAGAGGCTTTTAAATGAGGCTTAAACTTCACAGCTTTTTTTGTGCTGGCAGCCTCAGCTCCTCTCCCCCAGCAGTATGTTTTAAGAGCTCCTTGTGCTGAATTTCAGAATTGTGGAGGGCTCAGCATGAGCCTCCAAGCACGTGTCCCTGAACACAACACACACATGTGCACCAAAGCCAATGCACCCAGCTGCCTGTGTGGGCCAAATTTAGTCAGATTTCTCAATGCCCTTTAATTATAGAAACATTCTCTCACTCAATGTCCTCATGCCCTCCTCAGGTTTTAGGAATATCTCTTGTCTTTTCAATCCTAAATGTACCAGACTAACTTTTCTCAGAGGATCCTTCAGTCCCCTGCTGCCTGCTCCAGAGGGTGTTTCTTATCCCAACTCTGCAAAGGACCAGGCTCTCTCAGTATGAACACATGTCTCAAGGGTTTGTCCTGCAGAATTTACACAGGGCCACCAAATAAATAATGTGCTTTGTGCTGGTGATCAGACAGCATAAAGGGAAAATGCAGCGAGCCTACAAATTATGACAAAGGATTGCTCAATACTCTCCAGAGACACAAGTACCTAGTGAAAACCTTTATTAGTGATTTAGACACTAAATGTGCTGCTCATTAATCTGTTCTCTTATGCTCATCACACCTTCAATAACTAGACTTTATATTTTTCACACCTTCACAGCAGTTTTTCTTACAAGCCTCCTTTTGCACAAAGCCCTGACATGCCAGCACTATAAATCTGGTACAGAGATAATGAACTGCTAGCAGACCTTTTGCCACTGGTAGATGAATCCTTCTCACCCTTGTATCATCTCAGATGCAATTATATCCATGACCACAGCATCTTGAAATCCTCATTTGCCATGTAATTTGAATTGCTGTGGTAGAGGTCAGTGCGTGGAAGTCAGCCGGTTTCAGCAATGATCTCAGCAGATCACACATTCTTTTGCTTTTGCACCTCAAACCATGTCACTGGATTGCATCATTGCCATCCTAAGTGGTGAATGTCAGGTACACAAAGCTGACATTGCTCTAAACTTCTGTGTCCTCATTACTTTGAGTATCCTCACCACTCCTTATAGAGCTGGTGGCTCAAGTGTTAGATACTTGTGCTCTTTCACTGACGAATGCTCCTGGGCCAAACAGCACCAAGATAATTTCTGAAAGCTGTCCTAAACAGTCTTCACTCACAGCTGTGTACCAGCTTGTCATTCCCACTGCCTTCTTAACAGTCTTCTAAATTTTTTTACTAAGCAGCAGTGTGTTTACTGTGGTACTGTGTCAGCATTGCTAGGCAACAGTGGGGTTATAAGACCATTTAATTACTCAGAAAAATAGGCAGAAATTCAATTAATGAAATATATTCTCTTCTGATACAAAATAAAGATACCAGCAAGTGATAATTTGTGACTTTTAAGCCAAATAATCAAAGTATATTCAAAGAAGGATACAGATGAAACAATTTCTTATTGAAGAGAGAAATGGCACTAGTGTGATAGGAATGGAAGAAGTTTGCTCTTGAGGGAGAGTGGATTTTCTGTAAACAAATGTAAAAGAAAAAATCCATGAGATCTCAATAATAAGAAAAAGTAGAGGGAGGTAGGCAGTAAAGATGGCTTTGCCTGGGCAGAGGTGGGGAAAAACAGCTTTGTGGGGTTTGTGCAACTGGACAGGTCTGCCAACCTTTATCTGCTGCCTCCCTGCTGCCACCATGGCCACAGACAGTCCTCAAAGGCAGAATTAGTGTCTGCCTTTACAAACCTGTCAGCATTTCAAAATGCAGCATTTTTAGACAGCATTTATCAAAAAGGCCAAGAAAATGCCTGAGAAGGAGAAGCACCCTGTTGCTCCCAGAGGAGACTGAAACATGCTGAATATAGAGCTGCAGCATCTGTCGTTGGGAAATATGTCAGGTACAGAAACAACCTGTGAAAATCCTGGGTCCTAAAGGCCACCATAACCCAGGTTTCCATCATTGTAGCAAAATGCCTTCGGATTTTTTTATGGGCATGAGTGAGTGCAGGCATCGCCTCTACAGTTTTGAGCCCAGGAACCACTTGGTTCAGGAGGTGATTGCAGTAGCTTGGGTAGTGGGTGCTGCCTCATATGACTGATCTCAGAAATGTAAAAAAGAGGTCACTGCCCTTGGAGGGACAAATCTGAATGTCAGCTTGCTGTTGGTGTGAGTGAAACAGATTTTTTGTCAAAAAGCCCTCCACAGAGAAAGAAGTTCATTATAGAAAGTAAATGGAGGTAATTAGCAATCTGGCTTGGGAATAGACAGGTTACAACTGTCTCAGATAATATGTTCGAAGAAATTAATTGACTTGATGGAATTGCCAAAGGGATGTACCTGTGCAGACTTGAGGATATTCCTTTCATTGCAACTAAGGAGGTTCAGACAAAAATCTGCACTAGCAAGTCTACAAGAAAATATCTCTATCATTTTGTTATTACTACTGACACCACTCTTCCCTCAAGACACTCACCCTGAGGATGAAAGTCTTTTCTGTCAGAAGTGGAGAGCAGATTGCTGGTGAGCTGTGATGGGTTAAAAAGCTCCACATGTCATCTCAGCTGCAGTTTCATTTTCCCCTGATGAGAACAGTTCTATTAAGTTGGATGTGGTGATCCATGACTTCTTGGTGAAGCTGTGCCTCTTACTAAAATACCCTCTCTCTTTTCATGTCATTTACAGAGTGATTCCATTTTAACAAGGTATATTTTGCTCTGCTTTGTAAACAGCACCAAGCTGCACAAGGAAACACAACATTTTGTAAGGCAAGACAAAGGGTGCAAGCTGCTGGTCAGGGCTGAGCATTTCACATGGCTCATTTTTTTTGGACCTCGTGATGTACATTCCCATCACCCACCACTCCCCAAGGAGGGTATCCTCTGGAAGCACCAGAAGCAGCAGTTCACCAACACCTGCCTGCAACTGAGTGATAGACCCTTAAAATCAAAAGTGGCTTCATTGCCCTATGGCAAAAATAAGGTGCTGTCCATGATTTTTGAGCTGATGAGGCAGCCACTGCTCTCTGACCTTGCTGCTGTGTACCACACTTTATGTGCTGTCAGCTAACCGGAGTCAGTGCTGTGAACTGGCCTTGCAAGTCAGCAAAACCCATATCTGATATTTTTACAGGCCTGTAGGTGCAAGAAATTTAAATTAGGTGTTCTTAGAGGTCCTGGAGGTTGGCTTTAGTTCAGGCACAGGGCTGAGAGAGCAGGAGAAGCTGCCCTACCTCTCGCAGACACCCCTGCAGATCATTTTCTCCCACTCTTCCAATAGTCTGTGCTTTCCACTGAAAATTTCACAGGTGGCTTTGCAAGTATTTACTGCTCTAGAAATAATTTTGTAACCACATGTCCTAAAAAATATACCCAGCTCTCTGCTCTCATTCAGGACCTGATAGTGAAATAGGTAATGTCCCTGCTCTGAGCATCTGTAGGACAAGATACTTACAAGATGCCTTTTCAAATTATGGCATTTTAGCTCTTTATACGCTGAGCCAGGAGAGCCTGGTGTGTGGCCTCTCTGTGCAGTCATGGGGCAGCAAGGGGCTGTGTATGGAGCAGGATGGGTGCAAGAGCTGCCCTCATGCTTTGACAACTGATTCCTCCTCTTCACAACGCCTCCAGGTGCATTTATCTGAGTTTATGGTGGTTTGCAGCCCCTTGCTCCAGCACTGCAGAGCATCTGGGCACCATGCTGGAGGCAGGGCCAATAGGGAAGATGGTTGACAACCCCAGGAGCTGCCATGAATCTGCCAATCCTGATTTTAACTATTTTAGAAATGTTGATAAGAAGCAGATGTGATTGTGCTAACACAGTGCAAGGATCTCAGCTCTCTGCCAGAGAATCTCTGGCAAAGGGACAGAAAGCATGAGCCAAAATGTGGGGTGCGCTAAGTTTTTGTGGGGAATCAGCAAGGACACCCACAAGTACTTTGTTCCATTGTGGTGCCTGCATTGGAGCACACATTTTGCATTGGAGCAGCAGTTCTGCCACAGGTGCTAACAATGTGTCCTGCGCTGCTCTTGGGCATTTTATCCTTCAAGCCTGGCAGCCTGGAACAGAACACCAAATGTAATGTATGCAGCAAAACCCACTTGAAAATTGTCAAGAGAAAACCTGCTCAATTGACCTGTTAAAGCTATGTGGATTTTTTTGTGGCAGAAGTGGTGCTTTCTTTCTCTTTCTGGCTCGTTGGAAGTGACAGGAAATTTTGTTGAACTGTGTGAGCACCTAATTTATTTGTTGCATTTCTTGTATTTCTGCTCTGAGATCCACTTTCTCATGAGATGAGGCAGGCCTTGTTAGGCTAGATGTTGTAAAGGATGGATGCAGTGATGCCCCAGCCTCAGTCCATAGCTCATCCAAGTTGAAAGATGAAGAGCTGAGAAAAGCATATACTGCACAGTACCAACCTCTTAAGAAACAGCACTTACAAAAGACGTGGAGATCAGGCCTCCAGGAATTAAAATTTAATATGCCCTGCCATTGTGAAAGGCATTAAAGTTATGTTTAATTTACCTTTATTAATATATCTCTTCCTACCACACTATTGCTCTGGGGATAGAGCTGGAGGGGGCTGGACTGATCCAGCAGTTCTGCCAAGAAGGAGCATGGCACCCACCAAAACAGGGCAGGATAATGGGAGCAGCAGCAGCACATCAAATACAGTGGAGAGGGGTGGGCAAAACAGAGGGCTTTGTCTCATTATTCAGAAAAACTGGCTCCTCCCAAAGTTGAACAAATTACTGGACAATGGCTTCCTTGTAAAACCAGGATGTATTATGAACCAGTCAGAACAGTAAAGGCAAGTAATTTTCATTCAGATGCCCCCTTCTTCAGACCTCTGCAGATACTCTGCTTTGGGATTGGCAGTTGCCCTTTGAGGGAGTATGCAGGGGCAGATGAAGTTGGTGATGATTCTAAATCCTAGGAAAAAGTTTCCTCTTCCCAACTTGTGTTACTTGCACATAGATGAGACCACTTTCTACTAGATGAAATATTATTTTGTTGCATACAGTTCATTTTGTGTAAATTCATTCAATGGTTCATTCGGTGGTTCATTCTGTGTAAAGAGAATGTGTCTCAGTGTAAATGCAGAAGACACACTCCTGTGGATCAATTTGTCTTACTTAAACAAAGAAAAACAAGGATATGGCTCTCAAAAGACAAAGGAATCACACTGTTTGTAATTCATTGCTGCTGTATATATTTCAAGTGGTGCCTATACTTGTAGTGTTTTCCAGAAAAAAATTACCTTATGAGATACCAAGTACCAAACAATTCAATTTTTAATTATTGCTTCCCCAACATCTTGTACATACAACCTTCTGCTATTTCTTCTGAATCCTCTGTATTGATCCTTTTGCCAGCTCTTTACCTCAAGTATTTGAAGGACAGGTTTATATCTTGGTCACAACAGAAACTGTGTGACTATTGTCATCTAAAAATGTGGACCATCCTAGAAGTATTTTCTGTTGGTGTAGTTCAGGCACCCAGGTCACTAAAGTCTTTGATTACCCACACTTCTTCCAATGCTGCCTTAGTTGGCTCAGATATTGTTGATGCAGATAGTTTAGTTTAAGTAGGAATGGTAAGGGTGAAGCCTTCTCTCTTCCCTCACAGCAAACTGTAAATCAGACTCCCATGGTGCTCAAGCAGTGACACTGCATGCTGCAGCTCAATTTTTGTTGAAGCTTAGGCTTTCCTTTACAGAATAGTAGAATAGTGTTCCTTCCCATTTTTGTATCTGCTTTGTCTCCCCTGGTGTTTGCTCATAGCATGAACAAAAGCACACTGGTTAGTTTCATTGGCAAATTCCCATGTAAAACCATCATGAGGAAAAGGCACGTCAGGCAAACTCACACTGAGCTGTTTTCCATTAGGTATACTGCAGTGCCAGAACAGGCTGAAAATTCATTACATGTGGTCTGGATCTCAGTCCTGTAATTGAGCTGAACATGGCCAAAATGGGCTTCTAAGCATTTGGTCTTAATACAGCAACCAGGTCTCTGTAGTGCCACATGATATCTTTGACCTGAATTCCATAAATCCTGTTAATCATTTGTAAACATTTGGTAAGCAGCTAGGCAAGGGAGTTAAAGGAAGAAGTGGAAGAAGAAATGGAGTTAAACTCTCCAGAGAAAACCTGTAAAACACATGAGCGTGAGTCGGACATATTGGCAGGTGATGAACTACCACATGAAAGTGTTGGATGTGTCATCCTACAGCCCATTGCAAAGATGGGTAAAAGGAAATGTGTTGGTGTTATTGTTAGTGACACAAAGACAATCTAAGTAAATATCACTGCTTGAATATGCAAGAGGGGAATGGTAAATAAATGTCACTGCTTGAATATGCAAGAGGGGAATAGAAAAATACTGATCTTCTTAATGTAACTTCACTGTATGCAAAGGCTGTTTCCAGAATAATTTCTGTTCAATTGCAACTAGACGTGCTGCAGTACAGATGATGGACTAAAAGGTGCTAATGATGTATTTGTACTTTTGATATCAAAAGTTTAAAGTCATGTCTCCTAATGGGAGCTAATGAGATCCTAAGTGATGATTCCAAGTAAAGCATAGTCATTATGGCCATGCTGTTGGCAGCACCACACTCATGCAATCCTGTTTCTCAGCATTTACTGCTAGCATGTGAAGAAAGACAGGTAGCAAACTCCACACACCTACCTATAGTTAACAATAGAAGTCAAACTCTCATGTAGAGTAACTGTAAAATAAATATCCTCTATGCCAGGTGACAAACCTGCCTGGATATCCATCAGGGAATCAAACAGGAATCCATAAAATTTAGAGGTAATGTTTTCCAAGTAATTCAGAAAGAAATCCATTTCTCCCCTTAATGCTGAAATGTTGGACCCAGAGGATTATACAATTTATCTGCCAAGCACCTTTTATTAAAAACAAAACCAAAAACAAACATAACAAACTGTCATTAGGATTTGAATGTCTGAAACAGGCTGAAGATAGGAAAGCCATAATCAGTCCTTCAGGACCACATAACAATTCTGTAGCTGTCAAAACAAGAATTAAGGCTTCCTATAAACTGACATAAATTGGCACAGCAAAAGCTGACTGCTGCTAATGTAGAAAATGCATGGTTCATTTCGTTGACTGTCAAGTGTATCTACAAAACATACTCAGGGCCACCACTGGGCTACAGGAAAGGCTATCAAAATAACCTTCCTAAGGTTATCAAAACAACCTTCCTAAATCATCCTCATGTCTGGTTTTGCTCTGGAGCCTCATAGAAAACGCTGACTTCACCTCTGGCCCTTCATGTTTCCCTGTGCCTCATTACATGCAACAGGAATAAAACCTCACCTGTTCTTGCACTCTGCTTTGTTCAAAAAATGTGGTGTTTTGAAGAAAGTGATTTATGAAAAGAGTCATTAAATGAGACCATTGTTTTTGCAGCCAGACTTAGAGATGCTGCTGCCCTGTTTTCCCAAACTATTTTACTGATATGAATAAAGGCTGTGCCTATACACACCACATCTGGACCGTGGCACTGCATGGAGCTGGTGCATCAGATGTTGTCAGTGTGGCCCAGACCTCTCTGACTCCTTCCCTGAGTTCCCAAAGGGTTCAACCTGAGACTGATTTGAGGGCACAAAAAACCTCCAAGACCTACAGAGAGCTTTGCTATAATGGAGTCAAAGTCCCCCACCAGTGTCAGAAGTATTTGGGTTGCATCTGAATTTTAGTTTAAGGGCTAAGCCACCCAGCCAGAAGCTGTGTCAAGGTTGCAATCACAGCCCAAAATTTAAACCCCAGCATGCTAAAATCATAAAAGACTCATTTTTTCAAAATGCCTGGCTTCTTTTCCTGACCAAAAATGCATGATAATCTTTGAGATTAATAACCACATATTTGGATTTTCCCTGGAGGTAATTCACTGAGATTGATTGACTATAAAGACTGTAAACAACAACTCTAATTTGAAAGCTAAAATCAATTGACTTGTGCCTTTTCCACATCCTGTCAGTCAACATCCTAGCAAAGTACTTCTGAAATTGGAATGTCTTCGCAAATGATGAATGAATATGAAGTTTTTTGTTTATTTAAAATTCACACTGAAAATGTAACTGTGAGGAAAAAATAATGAAAATCCAAGTATGTTTATCTACATCTGAAGCAATGAATGGTCAAGAAAGGGATGTGAGTATTTTTATAAACATCTTAGAATCATAGAATTATTTAGGTTGGAAACAATCTTTGTGATGAATAAATGGCATAATCAACAGACTTCATAAATTCAGCAATATGAAGAATTTATAACCACTATCATTTCAAGAACATTTTCCTCAAGGCACAAAAAATGCATTGTGGAAATATTGTTAGCTGAAAACAATGCTAACCTACCAAAGCATTCATATTGAAAATGTTTTTGGTATACTAATGAGTGAGTGTTTAAGGATTTGGAAATAGAGTTGAAAATGAAAAACTATCTTACAGTAGTCCATTCATTTGTGACATTTCAGAGCGATCAAATTAGTCTTGAGCAAGAGCAAAACATTTTGTTTGTGATAGTATCTGCATACAAAGAGGTCCAATAGAAGAACTCAAACCCATTTCCTTTTACAGATCCTTTCAAATTCACATTGACATTATAAAACTTGTAAGTGGAGCACAGAGTTATTTAAAAGTATACCTTCAAGGGGCATGGTTTTGGAAACACGGCTTTGTTTTTCCGACAATCTTGTTGAATTGATTTTTTCCAGTGTATTTGTATTAGCTGGATAGAGGATTCACAGAAATGTAATTGTGTATTGTAATTTGACTTTGATCACAGTAATTTTCTTTCTTGAGTCTCCCAAGCAGTCTTCTAGAAACTACAGCAGTAATGGTATGCAGCAGTGGATATTGAACTGCTTGCAAGCCACTCAGGCAGCTCATAAAAAACATTATTAAAAGGCAAATGCCCTTTGTGCTCATAACTCCTAAAGTACACAAGCTGAAGTGCTTTAATATTTCTAATGCATTTTAATATATTGAGATGTGCTCTCTAGGAGTTGGTGTTGTGGCCTTCCAGCTGACAGCTTGTGCTTTCCTGCCAGTCACCGTGGTCTGGTTTGACTCTGGCTCTCCCTACAGTTCAAGAAGTCAGGGGTCTGAGTGTGGTTTGCTGGGAAGCTCAGTGACTGGCAGGTGGCACATACATCCTTTCTGGAGTAGTCTCATCTCCTACACAAGGAACCTTTCCAGAGCTTCCTGAACCATTTCCCTTCTACTAATGAGTGTTCTCCCAAACCATGGAGGCTCCGGAGATGCCCAGTCATGCAAAGGTGCTTTGACTCACCTGCTAATGTGAATTGGCTCCCAAGGTGGGAGTTCTGGAGACCTGCAAAGGCCACAGAGGACAAGAGCATTTTCTGTGACCGCGTGCTTTGTGTGCTTTTTTAAGGAACCATTTTAAAGATAAGCCTGATGTTCACTGAGAAAGTGGCATAGTGCTTTATTTTCTGGCTGCATTAAACAGCAATCTTCCCATCTCCTAAGGTCATCCCTTGCCTGGCAACATCCATGAATGCTATGTTCAGACCTAACGTCCAGACATATGAGTTTTCTCCTTTACCTGGTGAATTGGGACCACGTCTGAGGATGTGCTTTCTCTCAAAATCAGAACAACCTGTGCAGGTGACCTGGAGATTTCCCCAGAAAGAGAAGAGCAACAAGACTTGCTTGTAGAGCTCAACAGCTGAATGAGTATTTCTAATCCTTAGAGTGTGCTGGGGAATTCTTCTATAATTTATTATTTTCTGTAAATGTTGGTGTTATATTTTTCTATCTTGCCTAGTTCTTTTGTAAACTAACCATTAACTTTATACTGTCTACAAGGTCCAGATTTTGTGGCCTTAAGAAGTATTTCTGCAAATTGCAGTCAAAAAGGATGCAAGATATGTTGGAATATCTAAAACCTTCGCACAAACAGGCACCATTCTAGTCAGTATCAAATAGTCAACATAGGATTTATATTTTCAGTTGTCCTCAAGAGCTTTATCCCAAACAACAATTTCTCTATTGGCTCATGACTTCCCCTAAAATGGACATTACTTTCCCTTCTGCTGTATTTTGGTGTATTAGGGACTCCTCTTTAATAGTGAGTAAACTGTACTGCCTTCATTTCCTCCTCTTCACTGCTGCCCTCCCCTTTCTCCACTTCCAGCTCTGAATGGAGATATTTGGTTTGGATAACTGGTCTAGATAGCAAGTGCTCCTCCCAAAAAGAGCACTTAAAAGTTATTTCAATGGTGGAGTTTATGTCTCCACCATAACCAAAAGAAGTTAGTAGGCAGAGGGCTGACATTCAGTTTTAAGTATACGAGTTGTTTCATGCTCCATTCCTTTGGACATGGTATGCACTTACGGTAAGGTAACTTCAGAGTGCAAAACAAGCTTTTAATGCCATTAGTGACAGAAAATCCATACTTGAGGCAATATACACGCACTTTTCCCTGCCCCAGATACAGTGCAAAACAATTCTGTGCTGATTTCCACCAACCATCCATTTTCTCTAAGGCCTCAGAAGACAGCCAGCACTGAACCTTGTCTCACTCATTCTACAAGCAGGTCCCATAAGCTGGGGTGCTACATGCCCATACTACTCAAAAACATCTGGTGTAACAAGCATTTGGTAGACATCTGGCTGCCTTTCAGAAATATCTGAGGAGAGCAAAGAGTGCTCTATTTTGAACAAACCCAGTTGGTTTATTTACTGCGTGGAAGGCAAACTGGGAATTTGGGAGGCACTTGATGAGTACCATGTTGTGATGTCCCATTGAACCTGGCAAGCTGTGAGTACCAGCAAAGCCATGCAGGGAGACTTAGAGATGGTCTTCACTTTCAGCCAGACTGCAAAGGCACAGGATGCATTACTGATTTGTTTGTCTAAGTTTCAGTGCTTGAGAGAAAAAATTTTACAGCACATTATGAGAGGCCTCTTCAGAGAAACTAGGTTGATGTGCAACTGATGTGGTTGTCACTTATTAATATTAGATTAGACACCTTGGCAAAGCAAAGATTTCAGGTGAGTAGTTTTATCACTGTGCTGTCTTTTGTGCATTAAAATTTCATTAGAGTTTCTGTCTTAGAGCAATGAGATTTGCCACTAATAACTCTTTGACACAAAGAAACTTATTCATTATTTGAGTAACACAACACTATAAAACCTCATCAGAGTGGATCATCAGAGATTAGAGATGCATGGATTCCATGAGTGGATTGGTACTGTAGTAGAGTCTTGGGTCTCATGCTCACCCTATGGTGAGGATTATTCAAATGGAATGTGTCATCTAACAAGCTCAGCACTTAAAATGTGTCAAGCTTGCTCTGTGCCTGCATGTGCTTCTGACAGGGATAAGAAGGAATCCAAATTTAAATTGATTGTCTGAATGAAACATGGAAGTGTTCATGGCATTGTCCTTTCAAAAAGATGAACAAAACACTGAAAGACTCTTACTTAACCAGGGTTATGTACAAAGCTGTCCTCAGGAGTGTTGACACTAGATTCCATGCTAAGGATGACAGAAAAAGACACTCTGCTTTTTAGCTCTTTTAGAGGGAATCTACCTCTGACTTCCATGAGCTGTGACCTTGCAGTTATTAAGAAAAGGGTTTAAATAAGAACGTCCCCTTGATTTCTAAAAGTTTTCCATGTTTTCTTAAACAAAGATGACTGAGCAGCAAAAGACATTTCTTGTATTTCAAATGGCTTATCAGCAGGAGAGACAGTTTCAAAATGAACATTGAAATTACTATACTTAATATACCTAACATTTTTTCTCTGGACTTACTAGTAATATAGCAGTAACTCCAGCACTCCCATAATACATTAGATTAAACAGTGATTATACAGTCCCTATCTCTGCAGCATTGAAAAGCCATTTTCTGAGAGGGCTCTCCATCCTCTCCATATGTGGTATCAGCTCCTGATTTTCTCTCTGCCTATGGGAGCTGGAAATGAAAATGTGTAGAAATCATTCTTCTATTTAAGACTAGAAAATGTCCATCAAAAAAACCAATACCATTTCAAAATGTAGATGGGTTTTTGTTTGTGTTTTTTTTAGGAAACAAATAAACACCTCTTTTTTGTCATGTATCTTCAAGTTCCCAGAATTTCAAAGCAAACTGTTTCCTCATGCAGACAAGCCGTTATTCCCCACTTCTAGTGTGCAGGTTTCTGGCATATTTGAATAACGTTTTGTCTCTTGTTCTATTTTGCTAGTTTACAATAAAACTAAAAAATGCCTTTCAAGAAAAAATTCCTTTTGTTTGTTATCAGTACCCTCTAAGGAACTGGCATAATCAAACACTTCTGCTTTTCAGTGCTGTTATCCCTGTTCCTTAGGAACTAGCAAAAAGTTGACTTGTGAATGAAATGTTTGGAGATTTTTCCTGATGTAATTTCCATGCTATTTTGACTGATCCTGTTCATGTTAAGCAGGTCTTCACTCTTCTTTCTTGCTTGCTACTGCCTGCAACATAACATAATAGGAGTGGGAAAATGTGTGACTTACCTGCAAGTCTTTTTGGATTTCAGAGCTGTGGTGTGGGGGTGGGTGGGTGGATGTGGCTGTGCACGTGTTACACGTGTGCAGAAACAGAACCAGATTCCCATTGCATCCTTCAGTGATTTCAGGTGGTTCTTTCCACCAACACAGTGGAGCACAGCACTTACATGCACTGAACTGAACAATCTTGAAGTTCTTTCCTAACCTAATCTATTCTATGATCCTAAAGATTCTCCTTTAAGGCCAATCATGCAGCTGTAGTGTTAATGCACAGGTTTGGAGTAATATTTGTCACTTAATTTGTCGCTTTTGTTCCATGTCCCATTTAGATCTCTGCAACTACCTGAAAGGACACTGTAGAAAGTTGGGGGCAGTCTGTTCTCCCTAGTATCAAGCAATAAAAAGAGAAAATGGCTTCAGATTGTGCCAGGGGAAAATTAGTTTGGATATTTGGAAAGATTTCTTCTTAGAAAAGGCACTCAAGCATTGTAACAGGCTGCCTAGGGAAGGGGGTTAATCACTGTGCCTAGATGTATTTAAAAGAGATGTAAATGTGAAATGCAAGGACATGATTTAGTGATGGAGTTGGCAGTTAGGTTGGACTTGATCTTCTCCAATCTAAATGATTCTGTGATTTCATGAACAAATTGTCTTTTGGGCAGCACCTAGAAAATCTTGGACAAGTTCCAGATGGCAATTAAGAAACAATTCTGAGCACAAAAGAAATAATCCTGCACTTTCCATCAGGTAACATTGCTATGTCTTGCTGTGCTTAAAAATAAACAAATGGAAAGATTCTGAGAAATACCTTCTCTATAAAACTTTGTGTTTGGGGATGGGATTTGAGTCAGAGCCTTCTGAGGTCTGATTGAAATGGAGGAAGATTAGGTTCTTAGTTGTCAAAATGAATAGTAATCTTGACATATTTGGTGATGTATGAATGCTGGAGGGATTTATACAGTCAATTTTAGAGATCTAAATTAGGAATTGAGTCCTTCTGTGCAAGTCAGTGAAACTTCAGCCCAAGTATAGAGCTGCGTGGAGTGTTTTGCTCTATTGGCTATAAATTGAGCATGGGAAGGGTGACTATATTTTACATACCTATAGTGAGGTGCCTAAAATAGATGGCATGAATAATCCCTAAAATGAATACCAGTGTGCAAGAATGCAGTCATGAGATTTAATCCAATTACCTCTGTGACAATTATGTCCCATTTTTCTTCCCAGGACTGATGTCAAGGTGTGGGCTTTCTTCAGACCTACTTCTGTACTCATGGCAAGAGGCTAACAGGGCATCTGCCCTCCACCCTCCCTGCTATTACACAGAATCACAGAATATTCTAAGTTGGAAAGGACTCTCAAGGATCACCAAGTACAACTCTTAAATGAATGGCCCATACAGAGATCAAACCACAAGCTTGGCATTATTAGCACCAAACTCTTACCAGCTGAGCTAATCTCAGTATTAATGATGCTGTATAAAACAAAAGATGTAATATTCCAAATAATAGTAATTTCCTCAGGGGGAGAAGGCCACAGATTAAAATTGCTTTGGCCAAAGACCTGCAAATGTAAATTGTCACCTATGTGGTCAACCACTCAGCTGTAAAACAGGGAAGGTATCTGAAGATACTTGCCTGGTCTGCATTTCACTTGGCTGACTAGAAAAGTTATCAAGATTAGAATTTTGTTGTTCTTTTTGCTGTTTCTTTCAAATGCCACATGGCTGCTCTAGTATATGAGCCCAGACCACACTGCATTTTTGTCTTACAGCCCTCAAAGTGCTGTAGTTGCCCATACATAATCTCCACACACCTCTAGTGGTACCAGCAGAGCTGTGACAGTGCAGTAACTTAGCTGCACATTGTAAGTGTCAGCACAGGGTTAGAGAAATTATATTGCAGGTGAAAGTGGAGAGTAAAAAGCTACTGGCAAAAAAAACCCCCGAAAAACAACAAAACAGATGAAAGGAAATGCTTTCATTTTAGTCACACAGCTGTCTAGTCAGGAAGAACATTTGTATGCAAAGATCTGAAGAAATGACAGCTTCTTTTGAAAGAATAGAAATGGTAAGTGTGGACCTCCTGTGCAGAAATCTGTAGGTGGGTAAGTGGAATCAAGTTTAGGCTGTGTGTGTCTCTTGAAATGAGAAAAACATCCCTTTGACAAAGATAGGACATATAAGGTCCATTCATCACTTTTAGTCCTTTCAGAAATGGCTTATTAGCCAGGAAAAGCAAACAGAAGAACTTATTCCATCTTAGTTTAAAATTGCATGATCTAGGGTGAATTTAGGGAGATGACAGGATTGTCACTGAGATGTTACATTGATATTTCTTATTTCCTTTCTGGGAATGTACAGGAGCCCAAACCTTAGAGATGGCATTCAGAAATGCTCCCAGATGACTTAGGACAGAAGTCTGATGCCTGCTTGTGATTTTAAACATACACATACACTAAAGAGGAATAGTCATTGAACACTGTATTGCATATTTATAGGCCTGTTCTAGTTAGGTTTTCCCCTGCTTTAGAAGCAAGACAATTTATGAACTGAAGCCTATTAAGTCCCTAAAAGCTGTATAAGGAAATACCCAATATCTTTGTACAAGAATCAACACATCTACTAAAAATACTTCATAACTCAAAAAAAAAATTAAAAAGGATTAAAAAAATTTCATCTGCATCTCAATCACTTTAACACTCTTGCTTCAGTGTTAAAGTGATTGAGATGCAGATGAAATGAGGGCATATCATCTTTGCTGCTAAATTCTCAGGTCCCAGGTGGTCCACTGGAATGTGAAAAAACCCCACATGACCATATCCTACACTAAACGTGGTACTGGAACTATTGACAAGCAGAGTGTGTCTGCTGTTTTGCATTTGCAGAGGAAGATTCAGTTTCTATCCCTAGGCACTCTGAAAATTCCACACTGAGTTCCTATGTATGATGAGCACACAAACTGTCCCCTTCCAGAACAATTTAGTGCAGCATTTAGGTACTGTACTTTGAGGAAAGAAAATACTTTTTTCATGAGTTCTCCTGTGTGAATGTCAGCTCTGTACTTGGGTTTAAGCTGCAGAGGGATTTTTGCTTCCTGAAAGGGATCTGAAGACCACTGTTCACAGAAAATAGACAGAAAACCACTGGTTTAAGGATGTCTGCCTAGTGGGTTGTGATTGCATTAATTACAAATCATGAATCATGGACATCTTGTTCCTGCATTTGTAAGATTAAAGTAGGCTATATAAATAAAAGTCATTACAGGGTTTTTAAGGGGATGATCATGCTTGCTTCTAGTAGCAAATTACCTTTATATTGCCACTAATGGGAGGGACACTGCATTCTACTCCTGTAGATACTGCACGTCAGCTTTTTTTTCTTTTTTTTTTTTGTGCTAGTGCTGCTGTTTCCTACTGCAGTGAGCTCCAGTGGATAGAGTCTAAGCAACTAAGAAAACACAAATACTGTGTCCATCCCTGGACTTTCCAGTCATCCCCTGAGAAAATATCTAATTATCTAAAACTACATGAGCATTAAGAAAAATATAGCATAACAGGCTTCCATCTGTGGGCTGGTTAAAAACACTTAAGATTTGGTTTGGAATTGAGTTCTAAAGCAGAAGTTGTTGTCAGCAAACCTACAGCTCATTTCTGCATTCTCCAAATGTCCCATCTCTACAATAGCTTCCAGCCAGGTTTTTGGGATATCTCATTCTGGCCCAAAACTCTCTGATTTCTGCATGAAGATTTGATCTATTGCTATTTCTTTGTCTTTCCTCATATACTTGCTTGACTCCAAACCTTTTGGGCACGTGCAATGAAGGCAAAGGTGATCCAACTGCCTTAGACCCCAGGATTACTGCCAAGTCTCCAAGGCTACCTTTTGTTCTTATAGTCCCAATCTTGTGGTATCATAACTTTACCTTTTCAAGGAGGTAAATATTGCACCAAAAGAAGTTTCTTTTGCTTTAGACCTCACAGGGAAGTAGTGTAACTCCATGGATTGTTGGAGCACTAGTCCCAAATTCAATGCTCTTACACTACTAGGCTGGACTGGAACAAAGTATTTTCAGGATACCAAGTTTTCTGTCAGACCACTTGCTTCATGATTTCACCTCTAAAACATAAAATCTACTCTGTTTGCTGTGAGCATTTTCCTTTGGCTGGCTGACCAAACACTGTGAAATAGAGGCCCTGATACCCCTAAAGAGAACATATCTCCTTCACATAAAGCCTCTTTTTGTCTCTCAGTTTTGACGTTGAAGTTCACTTCTGGTTTCCTTTCCTACCTTGTGAGGATATTCCACTTTTTACCCCATCTACTTCAGGACTGGCTGGGGAGAAAATGCATTTTAAGAGGGATGCATGTATTGGATATTTTCCTTGGGAAAATAGAAACTATGTTTTGACTAACCATTTATGCAGAGATAAATGAATATATACAGACATGCAGAAATACTCATGGCTCTTTACATAAGAAATATTAGAGTATAGTAAAAGATGATTCATAATATCAAGCTGGAATTGCACAGCACCAGTGTCCAAGTTGCATATTACAAACTAGGGAACTATGATTCATCTTCAAATCTGAGTAAAAGTTCAAAGGAGAATTCAAGTCTCTCCTAGATTTTATTGAATCACAAGGAATGGCAATGGGTAGCAAATCTGTTTTGCCTTGTGCTGCCACAGGGTATTGCAGGCTGTGATCACATTTATCTTGTCCTGCATTATGTTCCAGTTTGCAGGGGCACGCTAATACATACCTCACTTAAAGTCCCATGTTGCTTTCCTCTTACTGAATTCATCTTCTTGGCAGAATCAGCATGGAAAAATGATTGCTGCTTTTCCAGGCAGCTAATGCAGCCATGAAACAATTTTTTTTATTCACATATGTTCATGGGATGCATTGAATAAGCAATACTAATACTGCTGTGTTTACTCCCAGAGACCATTTTTGCTCTTGGTAAATTGAAGCACATTTGTTCTGTAAATGCAAAATGAAAGTTGTACTAAATGCTATCATTTTCATAGCCTACAGAGGAAAGGTGGATGTAATCTATTTCTTCCCCTATTTATCAAGCCATGTATGCAGTCGGGTGATTTGCAGAGTTCTTAGACTTCCAGATAGGTGTTTGGGAATCAAGCTGCTTGCAAAAGTGGGGAATTTGGATGCCATTGGGTATTCTCAAAAATTTCAGTGTCTGTGCCTGAAAAAATACTAACAAATTAC
>NW_005054361.1:65162-69920 GCF_000277835.1 Geospiza fortis
CTTTCTTCCCAATCTTGACAAACCTTTTTCAGCAGTGATGGGAGCATACAGTGCAGAACACAGATGATCCATTAGCAGAGACAGTCTCCTTACATTAATTACACTTTCAAGAGGTTTTAGGACATAATTAATATAAGAAATGCACATGTCATTCTCTCAATTTTAGCAATGAATTCTGCAGTATGATTGTAACTTCCTCTGTTTTCTTCAAGTAGGATGATGAAATCTCTCACCTTTCTTCAGCCTTCATATTTTTCCTACAAATAGCAGACAATTAGTGGGGAAAGAGGAGGAAGACAGATTTCTGGGAATTAGTTCAGTTTTGTGCATTAGGTTTCTGTGTCTTAGGTGGACAATCATGTAAATCATATTAGCAGGTTCCAGCCAAGACCCAGCTGGCAAATTTAGCTAGATAAATTTTCCAGTATAACTGGGAACTCTATGGAGTTTTTGGCTGCCAACAGTCCACCTCCATTAAGGTGACTTGCTGATTTAGCTGCTAACTGGCTCTGTGCAATTACCTTCCAGTGCTCATAATCACTGTGATGTCTAAGGTACTTGTAAAACTGATGAATTTGTATGTATGATTTCTCTAAAGTGCAGAAATATTCCAAGTATCATTTTCCCGATGAAAAGCTGGAACAGAGACCATTATCTGTTAATAATGTTCTACATGTTAATTTTGGTAATGGTGTTATTATATTAAGCTTTCCTACAGATCATGGAGTAACAAGTCATCTTCATTCCTTCAAGTCATATAGAACAATGAAGAAAATTATTGAAGGACAAGCACAGTGCATTAAAGCATTCAGTACCCAGTACCCTACTGGTTTTTGTGTAGGGGAAAAAAAAAGAAGAAGAAAAGAAGGACAAAATTTGTTCATATTTAGCTCTTGTAGCTGCACAGTTAGATGCACTCATTTAGTGCATTTAACTGGAAAATTAGTCTCTGCCTTCAGTCATCTAATCCAAAGTCCCCCTAGAAGTCGGTGATTGAGCCCAGCTGGTTTTAGTCTCACAGTCGTGCTCTCTGTGGGCAGAAGCAGCACAGAAATAAAGCAGCACTCTTTGCTTTAGCAGGGTCCATTTCCACCTATACACTTGCACTGCCCTCTTGTAGCATGTTCTCAGTGTATTGGCTTTTTACCAAACACTGAACAAAATTAGTGCAGCTGGTGAGGACCAAGGCCTTCAACTTTCTGGGAGCAGCTGAGGAAGGTATTGGTACAAATACCTTTATATAACTTTTTAAATTACCTCCTTACCTTTTTAATGTAATTCTTGAGTAATCCCTTAGGATTTGGTATTTATACCATAATATAGACTGTACAGCTACATATGTTTACAGAAAATCTTTTGTTTTCCTGTTTATATGTAAGCTACCATAAAAGTTATGTGATGTTCTTTCTATTTTCTCTCTTCATTACAGCCACAGCAATATGTATGTGAGCACACATTTCCAAACAAGATTGACAGGCTGTAGCTTAAAATTTGGCATGCAGTGAAGTGCCTACATGTATTTCTACTCCTAACAATGGACAAAATGTAACACTGTTCCTAAATTACTGATTTCTGCTAAATGGTGGAATAGAAGCACACTGAGCTAAAGGTCATGACATTTCAAGTTCCAAATTTCTGGATGGTAATGTTGGAGAAAAAGATCTAAATAAACTACCTACTTTTCATCAATAAAAAGAACTTAAATACATTCCTCTGTCAGTGGTAGTTAAAGTTGAATGGAAAATAATGAGAAGCAAAATTCTTTCTTTTCATTCATTCTCTTAAATTAATTTCGTTTCATACAAATATAGACTTTTAATGTATTGCTTGATTGGTTTTGGAATTGGTCAAATAATAGCAGTTCTTGCTGTTACAAAGTACTAACTCTTTGGCCCATAAATTATATTTCTTATCCACTACTACTCAAATAATTTGATATATACCTCATGTCCACTGCTTTTACATTTTGAGAGTAAACTTAAGAAGGCCTTTATTTGGTAGATACACAGATATAAATGAGCTATAGAGAGCTCATTTATACAGATATAAATGTGAGCGATACAGATATAAATGTGTGGACAAACCATTTTTTCTGAAAACAACAATATTTCACTTCAATACTTCCAGCTTTATACAGCTCCTGTGAAATCATCCCAGTCTTTGATCTTGAACCACTTGGTGATTTCAGTTGCAAACATCTGAAATACACTAAGACACTAAAGTTATGTGAAATGGCATTGGGTAGGGGAAGATGTAAGAGATTTCCTGCCAGGAGAGATAGCTATGCCATGAGCATAACTTGTGCTAAGCTCAGAAGAAAAGTGTTTGGGGAAAAGTGCTTAGAAATACCCTCCTCACAGGGTAATCTTCAGAGCTTGCTCTTTCTGAGAAACTAAATTACCTTGGAGATAGAAATCTGCAGGAAACCTAGCTTTAGTTTCCGTCTGCACAGACAAACTTGTTTCTAAGAACAACATTTTTACAGAAGAGGAATATGCCCAAAGGCAAACTGACAACTGAACACAAGGCAAATATGGCAATATTCCTCTTCATTAAATTAGCTGATGCTGAGTGATTAGTACTATTGTTCAGCTCAGCTGTTAACTCTTAGCTGATTTCCTAGTGCTTAATTCCCAGATAATTTCAAAGAGATTTATGCATGAACTGAGAGTTAGACATAAACTGAAATGTGGTACTGACACAAGCATTGTAAAAGTGTGTATTTAATGTAAAATATTGTGAATCCAGGCTTCAGCAACATCCTTAAGCATTCTGAAGCTGAAAGGATTACTCACATTCCTACAGATCCCCGCAACCTTGAGCACCATGTTGAATTATGATGTAGTAAAGAATCAGGAAGAATATTCTCTAGATTTGTGGAGTGGGTTGAACCACTGAATTCTGTCAGTGTTGAAAGAAGCCTCAATCAGTTAGTTATTTCTCATCTGCATCTGGCTTGGCAACCAGTCAAGAAGAACAACAGCATTCGCTTCCTATTCATGTATTATGCACAATTTTGCTTTGAATACCTTGTTTATTCTAACACAAAGGCTGAATTTTAATTTCATTTTTGGTACTACATCAGTGGGAAAATGTGAGAATTGAGGGCACCTCTCAACTATTGAGCCACAGATCAATAGACAAAAAGTTTTTAAATGGCTTTGAAATGCCTGCATTGATAAAGCTATATACCTTATTCTTCTTTCTGCTACTGGGCAGAGATAATAAATATTTTAAGGACCTCAAAATAGATGGAAGCAGTAATATTGACTAAGCAGAAACTGTTTGCCAGGAGATTAGGCCTTAGTTGGAAGGATTTAAATATGCTTGGCATGTCAAAGCAATGTGACAAGTCGGTGTTTTCATAATGTTCTGTGTCTACCTCATAACTTGTTGTGAAAGGATGATGGCTGTTGCCAGCTTGCTTTGTTCTTAATAATATTTTTAAAGATAAGAAAGTGAAATGGCTCCATTTCAGGAATTAAGTCATTTCCTTGTGCCAAAATACTGACAAGCAGTCTTGGTGCGGGAAGATAAATTAGAGTTCTGACTCCTGCATCACAAAAAAGAAATCGACATTGCTTGAAAGGAGCCTTGCTGTTAGAGCTGAAGTTACTTCTTTTAACGTTGCAGATGTGAATGTCAAGTGAGTTTTCTATGTGAATTTTTGTAATATGAAATGGAACAGACTGTTGAACTCAGGCAATTTTAAAAGTCAAGGATAATTCTAGGGAAGGGGAAGTCAGAAGAATCAGCAAATGGAACACACAAATTTCAGTCAAATTATAGCATCAGCTGTATAGCACTATTTGCTGCCCACATCTAATGGTATATTTGCCTTGTTGTCTTTGCCACTGTCACTGATTCTTTAAGCTCCCTCAAACTGCACTTGCAATGCCTTTCTCTCCCTTCATGCTGACAGTACTTAAACGCCTAGTGAATAGTTCCTCATGGACCCCCATTCTAATACAAAAAGTCCTCTTTCCTATGGGTACAAAATGGAAAAATTCCCAGTCAGACACTTTTCCAGCACAGAAACAGCAGTAGACTCCTCCCAGTACACCTGACAGTAAGTATGAAATGGATGATGTCCGTCTGAGGCTTCCTCTGCTCTTCTTTCTTTGCCTGCACTTCTTCTTGACTGCCTGAGTACATTCCATTCATCTGGGACTGGGAACTCTTTGAGCAGAGAGTGTTTATTTTGAAACTCCTGTGAGCACTGTAATGCTTGATCTGTGATTGATGCTTCCAAGCTGTGGGGTGAGGCTGTATTGACCTGCCTTACCTGATGGATAATACTGCTGCCTCATGAAGGAAGTGGCAATAAAGGTCACAGCTGAGATAAGAAGTAAAACTATTTATTACAGATGACTTGGGCAAACAGGAAAACCAGCTGTCAGCACTTCAGAAAAGAAGTCACTGCAAACCTTCACCTCCTCACCTTACAAGGATTCTTCCATCACCTATTACAGACCTGCCTCTTTGCATCAATTTGCACACCCTGGTCTGTTTCAGCTAAGAGTAGTTCTTCAAACTGAACATGCTCCTGAGCAGACATGGCTGAGACCATGGAGTCCATTTATTTACAAAAATGCATGTTGGAAATTGGGCAGTGTAGTGCTTTGTTTTTCCAGTTTAAACACAGGTACAACAGACAACAAAGGAGGAAGCAGTATTGTTGGAAAATCATATATTAAATGGTTCTTCAGTGAAAAAGTGCTATAATTCCTACCATAGCTTAGGGGAAGAAAAAAAAAA
>NW_005054361.1:70844-82250 GCF_000277835.1 Geospiza fortis
CTGCACTTAGTGCTAAAACGAGAGGCAGCTCTCAGCTTTCTTGTGCTGCTCCAGCAAGCTGTGAAATAACCAGCTGCCTCACTTCATAAGGAATGTTGATAGATGGGCTCCTTTGGAGAAATGGAGGAAATAAATACTTCTCTCTTCCTCAACTTCAGTGAGTCTGGGTCATTCACGAGCCCTAATGAAATTCAGACATCCACTCCATGATCTAGATGTGCACCAAGACTGAAAAAGAAGCATGACCCACTAAAGTATACTTGTGTAGCAACTGAAACGTGATGACAAAACGTCCCCTAGTGGTGTGTGTACAAAGAAAACAAGGTAAGAAAGCTGTTCGTGCTCTCAAAGCATCGAGATGCTCTGGCTGCAGGATCAACACCGTATGTGTGTGCCCACGTTTGCTTGTTTGGTGAGTGCACACCCAATCATTACATCCTACCAACAGTTTTAGGTTTTGTCAATGTAGTCGTTGGGATCTTTCCATTCAAAACAGCAAATCCACAACATGGGAGTTAGGGGAAGATGGAGGAGGCAGGTAAGGGCTGCAGCTGAGGAAGGGTGCCAGGTGCTGGCCCTACAGACGTGGCCTCAGCAGGTTGGGGGAAAGATGCTGCCAGTAATACCCCACCTACCTGACTGGGCTGATAGTAGAGCAGAAATCAGGGAGAACACTCATTAAAAGCATTTGTAAGCCACTATGGTGAGCAGAAACCAGAGCTCCTTCTGCTTGCAAAGAAAATACTTACTGTGTGCATGGGGAGGGAAGGTGAAATGAAAGGAATGGAGCAGGGACATGGAGCTTTGTGCTTTATAATTAGCCTTAGTGCCTTCTCGGCACTTAGCCCCACCCCTGGCCAGCAGTCCTTGTCCCTCCTTGTCCCTCCCATTGCCCCCCCTGGGCAGCCTCTCCTGGGAACCAGCCTCAGCTTTGCTCTAGGCAGGGAGCCGCCCTTCCCTATGGATCACAGGGTCATGCAGGGAAAGCAAGACCTGATGAGGGGCAATCTGATGTTACGCTCTGTGCCTGAGCCCAGAGATTAGTTTAAGCAATTAGTTGTGTAGAGAGGATTTCACTTTTGCCAGCATGATGATTTTCACCAACATAGTGTCATCTCACCTAACTTTAAAGTTCCAAAGAGACACAACTGTTCTAAATTGTCTTACTATTGTCTAGGTAATAGCAGTGTCTCAGAGATGAGTCACCACTCATCTCACCTACCTTGGGATGATTTGTCTCCACTGAGTATAGAGTGACCTACATGAGACAACCTGTGTGGGCTAGATACTTAGCTTTTAGATTAAAAAAAAAAATCCATCTTTTTGGGTTACCTGTAAATCTCTTGAATTTCTTGGAAACAAATTTCTTTAAAAATGTGTGGCAGAGATACCGTGAAACTGTTTGTATGGGGATGCTTTTCTTAGCACAGGAATTGGAAGGAAATGTCTTTTTTGGAAGACAATAAAATAATAAAATATAAGATTTCACATCACTTTTTTCCTTGAAATCCATGATTTCTCCTCAGGGTTTTTTTGGTTTTTCCATTTCAGAAAACATATTTCTCACATGAAGAAAACTAAGGGACTAGACTTTTTCCCATTTTCTTTGGTATAAAATCAGAAGAGCATTTTCTTAAAAGGCATTATATTCCCGTATTATACTGATATAGATAGGAATAGAAGAAGGATCTGACACTCAACCCTTCTTATGATTCCCACAGAAGAAATAGCTATGGAGCATCAGAGGCTGTGTTAGAAGGATAAGAGCACAGTACAACTGGTCAGATTAAATCCCTTCTGCCAATTTAAAAGCAATACCTAACAATTAAGCAACGTTAGACTCCAGAAATTAAAGCAGACTGCAAAGATAATTTAAAAATGCAAACACTGAAAATAGAGGTAAGTCTGGAAGGGCCGTAGACAAAGAAATAAAGCCAAAATTTCTATTAATCTATTTGTGGGAGCTGCCATTCTGACTAAAAGGAAAAAGATCTCATTCCTGACGATTAAGGAGCCATAACAATAGGCAACTTAAATCACTGCAGCCTCTCTCAGTCTGTGTTAACTTGCAGAATGAAAACTTCCATGGTTATTAATGGGATGCCCACTGTGATAAAGGCCTTTGCAGAGGCTAGGATCGGAATTCAAAATTATCTTCATGAATTGGAAACGTGTACTGGGAAAAAAGCAACATGCTGTCCAACAAGGAGAAGTGCAGGACTGCAGTGTAGTGAGTGTAATCTCTCTTGGTCAGACCAGCCTTCCAAACCTCAACCCTCACACGCAGCACACGTGCAAAGTGCCCCAGAACATCATGGAATCACTCTACCACGAGAGCAACAGCCACCACCGCTTTGGGATCAACACCAGGCTCATGTGCCTCTGCTCTGATCTTCCCACTGGGCCATGCCCACTCCTGGGCACAGTGCTTCAAGAGAGACACACAAACGAGTTGACATAAAGGATGTAGTCAGGCAAAACGACGGAATGAATCAAGTCGCTAAATCCAGGAAAAGTTGACTGCAGGAAAAGATGAACATAGCCTTGAGGACATAAAAAGATTAATGTAAAAATGTAAAGCACTAATCTCTTCTTTAGATCCACTGTGGACTCGACAAAAAATCAAAACTACAGTACAGAATTCAGGATGAAAATTTAAAAAGAAAAAGAAGGCTTTAAAATATATCATAGAGAGATTGATTGAGGCAGTGAAGGCATCTGTGAAGCCTTTAAAAATAGTTATTAGATTAGAGAGATAGCTGATGGATCTTTGAATCTCACTCCAGCCAAACTTTTTTTAGTTTTATTCATCATCTTCAGATTGTTTAGACATAGAAGTGTTTCGTTTCATGTCTTGCTCATTCATCAAACAAAAATCCTTTCTTAATAACAGTCCTAGACAAGGTAATTTACAAAAAACATGCTTCAGTAATATGTTGTGCAAACATCAGAAGCATTCTGATAAAAAGGAAGATAATAATACCTCCCAAACCTCTTTTGACAAGGGCTTCTTTTGAAATGGGCATTAATAATTACACTAGATTAGAATGCCATGGGAGACTAGTGTCATAGAGCAGTTATTTCAGGTTAGAAAACTACAGATGCTGTTGACATTATTAAAGTCACCAACAAATGAAAGTCAAGCAGATTTCCTTGGTTTGACTCGAGCCATTGCACATGTTGCTGTTC
Source organism: Geospiza fortis (assembly GCF_000277835.1). Lineage (NCBI taxonomy): Eukaryota > Metazoa > Chordata > Aves > Passeriformes > Thraupidae > Geospiza > Geospiza fortis. The sequence goes on from NW_005054361.1 coordinate 74,034, forward strand.
CACAAGGCTGCTATGTTTGGAGCACGGAAGTGCTTCACATCCAGAGAGCATAGTCAGGTTTTGCTATTAAAGCCGGGTTTAGTCAATGAAAAAAATGCTTCTTCATGGGTGAAATGTAAGCCAGAAAACCTGTCTGAAGATTGTGTGCACTTTCCTTTGGCTATAAAAAAGGCTTGTCGTTTTCTTTCTCTAATAAAATTTCTGAATGCAGAGGCTGGAATAAGTCTAACAAGAGGTGTATTCTGCTTTATATTTGAGGCAGAGATCACCCCTGCAAACCCCTTTAATCAAGACCATAGCTAAATCCTATTGGAGATGTTGGGTGGCATTTTGGTACCACAAGGCCATCCCTCCTTCCAGTTCTCCTCAGCCAACTTCCTTGCTCTGTCTTCCCTCAGGATTTGTATCTCTCTTGCTGGGGAGCACCAGCTATGACTGTGCAATGATATGTACCTGATAGCCCATTCCAGTGGAGGGGCTGCTACTCGTGTCTTGAGGCGCAAATGCCTTTGTCTGATATTAGAGAAGTTGCCTAATAGAAAGAGGGGCTCAACTAGCAATGGACAAAGATTATTTATACTTGAACAGGGACCCAGTCTACAACTGTTTAGCTCTAGCTGCTGAGGCTGCTCTGGAAAAAATTGGTTTCAGGTAAGAAATGAGCAAATAGAAAAAGAGAGGGAGAGATACTCCATGCCTGGAGGGGCTGACTGGCCTCTTAATATGAGCACTGCAGGCCTGTGGTAACTTCTTGGTCCTGGTGACCTGGCATCTTTCTGCACCATCTTCTTGGTCTTCTGGGTGTAGAAGAGGAATGATAACTCATATCACAAGCCAGTAGCAGCTTAAGTCTCTGAACAGCTTTCTCTTGACAGTTGATAAACTCTGGGAATACACAAATGATCTTGCCTTTGGTATATTTTAAAAATTATGGGGTTAGTGTAGCAGCAATTGAGATTGTAAGAGAGCTGTAATCATGAAGCAAGCCAAGCAATTTTGCAAGAGTGCTCTTAACACATAAGAAGAATATATAAATCTCCTTGTTAAATTGGGTAACTGTCATGCTCGTGGTCAAGTTCACCACTAGTAGATTGCATTGCACTTTCTTGAAGGAGGGAAAAAAAGAGAAACATCTTTTCTCATTCTCTAAAACAATCACATTAATTGCAGACCATGCAGAAAAATGGAGCAGTCTAGATTAGCAATTTTTTTTATCCTGCTGTAGAAGATCTGAAATCTTGAACATTGAAAACTGAAAATGTTCAGGATGGACTTGCTATTTTAACATCCCCCATTTAGGATGGAAACTTAAAACCTTTTAAAACAACAACAACAACAAAAAAAAACCAAACAAACAAACAAAAAAAAAACAGACCCAAAAAAAACCCCAAAAAACAAAGAACAAACAAACAACCCCCCCCCCAAAAAAAACCCAAAAAAACCAAAGCAAAAACCAAAACAAAAACCCAAACAAAGAAAAAAAAAAAGCCAAGAAGCCAGGAGAATTAATTTTCCAGAGGCAGACAGGTGCCATACAGTTTGACTGATTTCTGTCAGGGATTTATAATCAGCTTATCTCTAAGGCAAATTGCACTTTTGACTGTAACACTGAGGGGGATAAAGGAAATACACCCATTAACCCAATTAGGGAGTTTTAAAGGTACTGACTAAACCTCTGATAAAATTCATTGAATTTTTAAATAAATAAACAAAGCAAAAATAATAAAACACCTCTTTTCCATACTGCCAGACTCCCACACAGCAGAAACCCTGGAGGAGCCTTCTGGGGTCTAAGTGCTGCCTACAACTGTCTGGCAGGAGGGTGCAGAGAAGATGGAGCCAGATTCCTCTCAGATGTGCACCATGAAAGGGCAAGAGTCAACAAACAAGGGTTGCAACACGGGACATCTTGGTATGACATTACAAGGAAAGTTTCTTCATGAGGGTGGTCAAGCATCAGGATGGTAACACAGAAAGTTTGTGAGATTTCCATCCCTAGAGACATTCAGAAATTAGGCAGACACTGCCCCGAAAAATCCAGCACCATTTGGGTTTGCTTTCAAGTGGTTGGTTCAGGCTACCTCCAGAAGTCCTTCTCTACTTGAATTATTACACACACACACAGGTATGCATAAGACCTATTTTCTTAACAAATATTCTTAAAACTAGAAGATATTTAAACAGACATAATCAGATCAGTGCTTTGCACACCTTGCATATTATTTATTCTATCACAGAAAGATGAACAGTTCCAATCTTTCTGGGAATCTTTATGTAAATTAAAATTTGCTCTGCAAGTAAAGAGTATGGGTGTAAAGGCTACTGGCATGGAAATGGCAAAAACATAATTGTCTTAAGAAAAAGGATTTTAAGAGTACTTTTTCATATATTTACTTGAAGTCCTGAGGTGAAGAATTTCTGCCAAGTGTAATCAGCTTAAACTGTGGTCTTCCAGAAATGAAGTGTGATGCCACTGAAGGGGTCATGACTATGGTTATGCTTACCACCTACAAAATAAAGGTTCTTTAATAAACAAACAAAAAAAAAAACTAACTTGGTTAAAATTCCAAGGAAACATCCATATTTTTTCCTGTGCTGAAACTTTCTACACAAGCTGGGTTGTGAAAAAACCCCACAACCTAACAGCAATCTGCTTGAAAAAAAAGCTGTAGGTGCGTTGCATATACTTAAATTGTAGATAACTTTTCTAACTGTCAAGAAGGAAAAAAGTAAGTGACACCAAATATCTTACAAGAAGAGGCACAACAAACAGAATACTTGGGCTAGAATTAAGCTTCACACAGCAGCAAATGCTAATGACCTGAATGTGAAGATTCAGATTACTAATTAATCTAATGTTCAAGAAAAGAAAAGCTGGAAAAAATGGCTGAAAAGGTCTTGATTCATTTGCTGATAGGCTTTGTCTTAATGAGAAAGAAACATGCTCAAAAAACTGAGAAGGTCACTGGAATCTTCAGCCTTAGCTGTCACAAGCAGCAGGAAGTTGTACTGTCCACCCCTCTAATACAAATATGTTTCAAAAGAAGGTTCTCCATGCAGCAAGGCAAAAGTGAGAAGATGTTTCTACTCAGATTTCACACAAGATATTCCTGAAAATTTTGGGAAAACAATTTGATTGACACTTAAAAACCCAGGGAAAACTCATGTGAAGGTAAGAAAGACTGGGAGAAAAGAAAGTTCCAAGCTAAGTTTTATATTTTGTCATTGAAAGTGCTTCCATTATGATTGAATTTGAAAGAAACACATTTCAGCAGGCAACAAGCCCTCTAGGAGTTGATTTTTTTTGTTGTTTTTAATTAGTGTGGCCTGGAATGGAGCCTGATTCAAAGCGCATAAACACCAGTTCAGCCTCAGGTTTGACTCTGGGACTGCTGCTTTCTCATTTAAATGCTACTGGTTGTGCTTGATAGCCCTCCTATCCCCTGTGTAGAGGCTGCCTTCTAACTGATTACTTGGGTTATTCTCCCAGCCCAAGGTAATGGAACATTCTGGCAAAGCTGGGATGCATTGCTACATGAAACCTCCACCAACATATCAAATATTCTGGCAACAGTCACTTCCCAAGGAGTCCTGATCGTTGGAAAAAACACACAGCTCGAAGGAACACAAGTTGATTTTTTCTGTTCTGTTGAACTTGAGAAGCAGTTTTGTATGAGTTTGTGTTGATATGGTATTCCACTCATATGTTATGTTTATGTGTTACATAAAGATCTACAATATTTTCTTCCTTTTAGACTTAGGGGAAGAGACAAGCTGAGAAAGTCGATTCACTAAACTGGGACACTTCCTCATGGAAAGGGGCAATTTTTTTATCAAGATTACTTTCTCATCTTTTTTAAATCTAGCAATTTTTTGTTGTTGTTGTTGTGAACCTCTGTTTTTTAAAAAAACCACTTATTAGCTCTGACATCATCACCATGGATGAGCAGGATCCTTTCAGTGCACACCATCTAATGCATGCCAATTGCAATGATCTTTCCAACCTCAACAGCTGAACGAACCTCCACTCTGACCCAAAATTCTCTATAGGTGTGATGGTGACAGTCAGTAACAAATGTGATTAATTCAATTCAATTCTATCACCAAATAGTTCTTATTTGCCATTCTGTTGTGATTTGGTACAAGACAGATAATAAATGCAGGCAGTACTGCTCAGTTATTGCAGGATGTTTTACCCATTGCACTCTAGAAAATTCCACAGAATTAGACAGATATTCCTGATTTGAATGTCATCAGGAAACATAAAATTTTAATGGTGTACCTGTCTATTTTTTTGTAGAATATTTTCAATGTAGAAAGATAATATTAGACCACTCAAAGGTCTATCCATAATCTTATGATTATTGACAGCCCTATTTAAAACTCCAAAGTGTTGTTTTTCTTAATCACTTAAAATTATTATGTGTGCCTAATCGGTAAAATTTAAATATCTCAAAAAATGTAAAAAAAATATACTTTCTAGGCACATTTATGTAGGAGATGCAGACAGGTGCAAACCATGTGCCTGTGTGGAGCACAGGGACAGTAGTTTGAGGTTTGCTAGTGTAGAACAGCCCAAACCAGTTGGCTCATAGCTGCTCCCTGTTGGGCTGTCACACTGCCAGACCCTTCTGTGCTGTGTTTAAGCCACTGGGTGAGGCCAGCCTGGCCAACAGCACGGCAGCAGCAGTCTCCCAAGGAGACAATTCTAAGTGCAGCATCTCAGGAATAGCAACAGTCATTACAGCATATTGCAGAGGCTGTGTTCAGGAGTCCCTGACACCTTATTTGTGTAAACTTAATCCTCCTCCTCTCCCCCACCGAAAGATTGCAAAGTTACCTCTGAATTATTTGATATGTCTATTTTCTAAAATGTGTGATTGCATTTGCAGAGATTACTCCAGAAATTTGACAGCACCCATTATTATTTTCCTATTATGTATTCAATGATGGGATGCTCTGTGATATTTGCTTGAAAATCAGAATGAGGAATAGCATAAGCAAATACTTTTCAGGAGATAAAGCAACTCCTACATTTGGATGAAAGGATGGGGACATTAGACTGTGACTTCAGCAGTCTCTGAGAACACCTGGAGCCAAATCCATGTAACTGGACAGTCCTACAAAACCTCTCGGCATGTTGGGCTCCTCAGCTCTTTGCTGGTGATGTTAAAAACCCCAACCCCTGTAAAGAGCATTAGCTCCATGAATAAGCAGTCCATGTTCTTAGAGTTATGCTTACTTGTGCTAGATTGTGCTGTCCTGTTTAAAATAGGAGCTACATGGGCTAAAACACACAGGTACAGGGAATGCTGCAATGTTGGGGGAGTACAGTCAAAGACACACATTTAAAATAATTTGTGATGGTTTTAATAGGCACACAGTTGCTCCTGAAAGCTGCAACACTGTTGCATGTTGCTGCATGGAACAGGGACCAGGGCTCATGGGCACAGAGGCAGGGGTGCGCCAACATTTGGACCAGTGACTGGGGCTCCCACTTGGCAGGGAAGATGTAGGGGTTCCCAACAACCTTGGATGTAAACAATAAAACCTTTGTGTCCTGCTGTACAGGTGGGAACTCTGCACAGCAGGAAACAAAAAGTAAAACTTGATGGATTCCCAGCTGTGCTGGGAGGTAGAAAATGATGGTGGGAACACAGTCCCACTGAGAAAACTCACAGTTGCTGTTCCTTTCTCTTTTTGAGCACTCCAGCCTTTACTTTCCTGTGTGAAAGCAGGGCATCTTTCTCAGTAGAGCTCTTAAAACAGATCCCTACCCAATCTTTCTGAGGACATGCACGTGCTCCTACCATTGTGAAAACTTCTGGTCTGTTTAGTATCTGGAAGGAGAAGATGCTTCCTCCAGCCCTGACAAAGCCTCCCAAACCCTGCATGAAATCAGGCCAAAACTATTCTGAGATTCCACCTTTTCTCCAGGCAGGTTTCTGGTTTGTACTGTGTTCAGTTTGCAGAGTTAAGAAGGTCCTAAAGTAGAGGAAGGCTACAGGTATTTAGATGATTTCTGCTCTTTCTGTACTACTGCATTTGGCAGGTGCTATTGATGCTCAGAGCCCTTTTACACATGGATTAAGCACATATGGAGGAGATTGTAAAGGATTGTAATGAACTTTCCTTTGGCTTGGAAGGTTGGAGCTGTAATTAATACCAATTTGCGCATCTGTTCTGAATTACGTGCTGAAACAGCCAGCAGAATTCCTTGTAGTTTAAGACACTAACCTACCTGGATATCCCACAGAAAGGCACCCAGGAAGAAACATGATCTGAGTTTTCAGGGACAATTTGCCATAACACAGCAGCAAGACCTAAATAGCAGCGGGAACGAGGTAGCACCTTTGCCATGGAAATCACCAGCTCATCTTGCATGCTGAGTGATGCATAGACACACCCAGTCCTGCCCCAAAAGCTGCCATTCTGTATGCCAAGAGTCAGTTTAGTTAGCCCACATGGCCCCAAAATTAGACATCATTAGCAAAGCTTTGATGAGCAGCTGGCCCTTCTGTAGTAATGACTACCAGAAGAAAATCAGCATTCCTCTAAGTGGAGGAAATGTTCTATTTTTGAGATAAAATAAATCAATAAAATTCTCCTCAGCCTTCCCCCCAAAAAGACAACAAAAACCTGAACTGGCAAAACATTCTCTAATCTGAAACTTTGCAGGGTTTAGTTGTTAAGCAGAGGAAGAGACAGAAGCGCAAATTTTTCTGGAAGAGAAGCAATCACAGCTCAGCCTTTCTGGCACTGAAATACTCTAATGCACATTATTTTACTTTTGTCATGTTGCCACCACAGTATGACACAGACACTACCTGGAGTGGGTACTGGCCATCCTTTTGCAGCTCGGGAGGAAAAGACGCCAGCACATGCTTATGCAGTTTGAGCAGCGTGTGAGATACCCTGGCAGCTGTCATTGGGTAAAATCATTAAAAAATCATCAACACAGGTATAGGGCATCACTCCCTAGTTTCCTTTTATCAGTTTAGATCATGTTTTCCTAGGACTGCTTTGCTAAGGTAGGTTACACCTGCATTTTCCAAGCAGAAATAGCTTGTGTGCTCTGTCTGCACACAAGCTCTGGGCTCAACCTGTGTAGTGACCGCTCACCCATCCTGCCTTCACAGCCAGCCACAGGTTACAGTGTGTTTGAAAATCCAAACCCTATTTGTAAGCTACATTTTGAACACTGAACTCTGTTTTTCAAATTCATTCAGCCTGTTCCAAACTGAAACATGAGTTGTTTTAGCTGCTTAACTACAGCATTGTAAAGAGGAAGACTTTGCTGCTTGGCTTGCTGAAGTGGGCAAGGACGCAGCCACAACATGGGCAGAGCTGGTGGAGGATGGCCAGCGGAGTCCACAGGTATCAGCAGCACCTTCCACATGTGGGTTTTACTGAGTGCTGAAATTGCTGGCAGGGAGCCCTGTCTTCCCTGCACTGCAGTCATCAGAGCAGGTGCTTTCTCCTTCCTTTCCTACAGCTGCACCAGCTGTCCCTCGTCTCTAGAGTGAAAATATTTCCGTGCCTATCAACAGCTAGTAATTGATGTGAAATCAGTGAGTCTCCTTGCAAAGTTCATGCTACATGTGCCAGAGCCAGGCATCCGGCAGAGACTCAAGAGCAAGTCTAATGAGAAGCCCTCAGCTACAGAATCGTTTCCTTTAGCAATGGAGGAGCGTGCATGACTATCCTTGGTTCCCTAATTATTGTAATTTACTCAATCTCTCCTATTAATGAGCATTTTTCTGCCTGGGGACTTTCTAATCGTGGAATTAATTGTCACTTTTACTATTATAAAATACTGCTCCCATGACATTGTTCAGATTTACAGCCCTGTGAAAAGAAGACAGGAGATAAAGAGAAAGTTGTTAAAATATTTTTCTTGTCCCTTGTGATTTTTTTTTCAAGAGCATTTTAGGAGTCTAACATGGAGAGGGACAAAAAGGAAGAAAAAATAATTTTCACCCTTGAAATCCTAGGTAGGAAGTATTACCTTAGCAATTATAAGCAGCATGTTAGAAGAGACCCTCACTAATTAAGACTGGCACTATGGATCATCTCTTTCTTAACCAGGGCTGGGAACCTGCTGTAATTCCACTGATTCCACTAAGATTGTGTCAGAGCACTACCAATCTCACAGATACAAAAATTGCTCCTGAATATATCCCCTTCTACCTCACATGTTGTCAAATGATATAAATG
>NW_005054361.1:82308-89193 GCF_000277835.1 Geospiza fortis
CCTAGCCAGACTTTTTAATGACTTGAACTTGTACAACATACCATAAAAATAAAGAGACACATGGCATTCAGAACAAAATTAAGCAGTAGCAACAGGCAGAGAAATCTGAAGGAAATATGAACTTCAGAACTTCTCCAATCTTTTTCCTCCATTTACATATTGCTAGGGTGATGTTTAGTTTTGGAGATGACTGAATACACTTCCCATTCAATTGAACAGCATTCACTACTGAATGACTCATCTAATGCATTCTTAACAACAGATTTCAAAAGACACTGCAACCCCTACTCAACTCACCAACAAACAAACAAACAAATTAGAACCTGTCCCTCATGATTAAAAAACCTGAAACAACAAAAACCCCGTCTCGCTTGTGTACAATATTTGTTACAGCTAGAAAATTGCAAAGAAATCCCTTATGCCAAGATGATGCATCTAAGAAATTACATTAAAAATGTGTTAAAATAATGCAAGCTTTTGACTAAAGATGCATGTATAATTACAATACCTCTACAGAAAACCAGTACTGGCCTCTCCTGGAAGGGGATAGAGTTAGCTAAGACACGTAAATCTGAATTCCAGTTTTTACAAGTATTTTGCTTTTCAGCAAATGCCTCACGCATGCTGTCAGCTGTCTTTGCAGGGAAAAAAACATACCAATATCTGGGAAAAAAAGTTAAAGAATCTTAGTTGCCTCCCCACATATGTGCTGAAAATGCTTCAAAGCTGCAAGCATTTGAGAAAAGTAATGCACCCCTTAAAGTAATACCTTAAAGGAATAGTAAAAGGATCCCCACTCCTCTTCTGCCACCACTTCTGTGAAAGTCACCGTTTCAGTGAAAGTGACAAGGGTAAGATCCAGACAGCCGGTGCCTCCCTGCGAGCTGCTGCTGGCTTCTGTGGAGTTGACCTCCATCACTGGATTTTGCTGAAGTTGTCCAGGTGCTGGTTTTAGTAAGAGTTAATGCAGCCAGGCTTCTCCTGTAAGAGCGCAGCACAAACCCAGCTTCTCACTGGCTACCAGAGGTGTCGGGCTTCAGTGCAGCTGAGTGATAGAAAAAAAAAAAACAAAAACAGACAAGCTGGCATTCCTTTGAGCTTTCTTTTGGTACAACTCTGACAACAGCCATCCACATGCTCTTCCCAACAGCAGCAGCCAGTAACAAATCAGCACACATGGCCCCAGCCATGTGCTTTGTTGACTCTGGGTTACCTTGCACCCCAAGCTGTTAGCTCTGGAGTCAGGCACGCCTGTAATAGCATGGAGCTCTTCCCTGCACTAAGCCCAAGAGCCTGGGTATTCCACTCAGCAGCATTGCTTACTTACCTTAGCTGAGCTCACTATGATGTTGATTACCTTCAGTCTTATGGGATATCCATAAACAAACACCAACATGCTCTCCCATATTAACAAAACCCTATTAAATTTGTAGGCTTAAGGTACCTGTCAATATATACCTGACTTCATAAATAGACCTCTCCCTCACCTCTGCAAAGAGCTGGAGTGTGCTGCCACACAGGAAGGCAGTGCTTTCTTCACCATACAGAAAACCAGTCTGGAAAGGCGCAGCTCCTAAATACTTAGAGGCTCAAGGCTCTTCAGAATGAGGTAATCAATTATCTCTCTATTCACAGATTTTCTGGGCACCGATCCCACACACCCTCTGTTTATTCAGATGTTTTTGCCCATCTCCAGTGGCATCACTCTAGCTGTACACCAAGGTGACAAATGAGAGTGCACTCACCTTCCCTGACCTCAAAATCACTTGTAAATACAACACTTGTTCAGCTTTGTGAGGATGCTCTCCTCAATGACAGTTCAATCCTAAGCAGAACTCGATTTGTTTCACACTCACACCCCACCAATTCAATGTCTCCTTACCTGCTCATGGCAAAACCCAGTCCTGCGTTTCTGTAGGTACAGATGGCCATGGGTGAGCTCAGGAGTCTTTAAAGTCCTCTCTCTTGCTAGCATAGCTCATCTTTTCCCCAGGTGCTGGAGCAGGGGTCTCCACAACGTGCCCACATCGTCCATGTCCCTGATCCTCTTGGGACTGTGCCTATCCCTGCCTACATGAGCAGCAAGAGAGGGGTCACTAAAGGGCCCTCCAACTCCCAGACCCTGTATTAATAGGGGAAATTTAGGGAAATTCAGGTCCAAATTTCGACTCTGAATCCTCCCAAATTAGGATATGCCTGGATCTGGGGCTTTGGACAAGGCTGTTCTAGAGACTGCAGAAACCTCTGTGTGTCTGAGCAATAATCAGACTCTCCAGAAGATGCTGGAGTCCTCAGAGTCATTCAGCAGAGTCATTTAGAGGAGGGAATCAGCCTAGACCAGTACAGATAATCAGTACAAGTCAGGAGGCAATCAACTCTGACTAATATGCACCAGTGATCAATATTTAACAGTGACAAATGACTCATGGGTTAGAAACATGAAATAGATAAAAAAGAAATATTATAAAGAAAAAAGATAAAAAGAAATATTATAGAACCACAACATTTTTGCTGAAAAACACTGGGAAAATGCTCATATATATTATATAAAAGAGAAGGGAAACATTTTTGCATTTTTTTCTGACTGATTGTACAGGTTGCCTTTGAAACTCTGCTAAGAAGTATTTAGGTAGCATCCAACCTTCTTGAAAATATTTTACCTTTTTTTTACCCCTCTTCTTCCTTCTTTTAATATTTCTTTCTTATATTTACAGAATTCTCTTAGCTAGAGTTAAAATTTATTACACTGAACTTTTGGGTTAGGTGGGTTTTTGCACTTTCATCCCTACAGAGCTGTTAAGCTCAAGCATATTACAGGCTCTAAGAGGCTTCTCAGTATCTACCCCACATGCCAGATCATGTGCAGCTCTCAGGGCTAACCTAGAGCGACTTGTCTTGTGGCTTTGCCAGCTACTTTCTCTAAGTAGTGCTTATGGTGCTGCAAAAGGTTATACCGTGCCCTGATCCAGCACTCTCCAGTCTACAGAGGGCTAATTCATATTTTCCATCACTATTAGCTTTTCCTCCAGTGAGTACTTCTCAGTTACTTTCTCTGCCGTATTTTGTTGTCAAAATGCTGTTTAGTCACAGAATTGGAAGCCATGGGCTGTCTGTGGTACCACATCTAGAATTAGGCTAATTCTCTAGAATAAAATACTTTGGTTTTAAACCACTACAAATCATTAACAACTCTTTGAAATTTGGTGTTCAGATTTTTTTCCCAACTCCACTCTCCATGGTGATATTAAGCAAATTCTGAAATGAATGGCAAAATAAAATATTTTATGATTGAATCTCAAAAACTTACAAAAGGCAAGATCAAATCTTAAACTCCTCTGTGCTGAAGGAATATCTGTTTGATTCCAGTAACCCACTTTGGTTTTTCCTCAGCTGGGATCTTGAAAAGTCTCCGAGAACTTTCAATGTTTCAAGAGATTGAGACAGTTTTACAGGGAGAGAAATTCAGTCGTCTCTCTGCCTTAATGTAAAATGCTGCCCAATTACTATTGCAAGACAGTTTTTTATCTAATGTATAATAAAATATGCTTCTTCCTTCTTAACCTTTAGAGTGGCTTTTTTCAAAGTCACTGTACTGTAGTACTGCATCACAGCATGCTTCATAAGTTGAAAAGATATTTTAAAAATCCATAAGCAATAAGAATGGATTATTTGAAAGAAGAATAGAGAGAACTTGCTTTAGAGGCCTCTTCATTTGCCTTTGCCTTTATCTCAGTCTCAGAAGCTACACACATTTCGTTTTCTTAAATAAAGCCTTGAAGAGAAGGACCAGAAAACCTAAGAGCATAAATGGTTCCACTGAAAGGTGAAGAGAGTATTCTGTGGTTGCTGTGTGCAGCAAAACTGACATCCTGCATGTGCAGAAATATGGGGGCAGATGTGCAATGCCTATCCTTTATCTCCCCATAGTGGCATGGCACTCCCCTCTGGAAAGAAGAGGAAACCCTGTAAACTGCAGAAAGTGAAACCGGAAGATTGATGTGATGATGTGATGTGATGTGATGTGATGTGATGTGATGTGATGTGATGTGATGATGTGATGTGGTAGATGTAGGTAGGAAACTCTGGAAAGAAAAGGTAAAAGAAAAGGAAAAACAGGAAGCAATGAATCAAAGTTTTTAAGGATCAGTTTAAAATTAGTGATTTTGATTATTTAAGCCTGAAATTCATCATGCAAAAACTCTGGTCTTTCCTGCACAGCAGCTGTGAAATGCAATAGGTGGAGGTGGTTGATTTTGTGCACCACACTGTGGATGCTCCATGGCAGACAGAGGTGCCATCACAGAGGATGTTACACTCCAAAACTCAGCAGCAGTAGGAGGAGGGACTATGCAGGAATATCTGGTTTCTCCTCTGCTATCTGTTTCTGTATCTTGACTTCCCTGGCAAAAACTGTTGTGTGGCAGTATTTTTGTGCATGATGCAGATAACCTGCCAAAAGCCAGACAGTGTAAATATTCTAATGTGTCAAATTTTAAAAAAGATTAGGTACATCTGAAATGGGCAGAAAAAAGATCTGCTCAAGTATATAATTTTTACTGAGACTTTATGCTAGATTTCATTTTGTTGTATTTAGGCATCATTCAGAGTAAAATTGAAAAAATATTTGGTTTTCTGCTCTTTGGAGCTTTGGCACCCCGGAGTAGTTAGGCATAATCATATTAAATGCAAAGAACAAATAACAGTATCAGACTGTAGGAAGAAAGAGAATGAGATATTTCTTACTTCTAAAAGAGCAGCAAGTTAATTGCTTTTCTGTAAAAAAACCCATGCTTATCCAAATCTTTATATGCCAGCTTTGGGAGAGGAAATTTAGCCTGTTCTTCCCAGTGCTCAGCTCCTCCCCAAAAGCTGAACATCTGGGGCAATTCAGAGGGACTCAGCTGCTGGCTCTGGCAGCATGGCACCACTTTAGAGCGGTGTGCCCATTGCACAGGACAGCAGAACTGACACACTGGTGACACAATTCCTGTTGTCTGTCAGAAACTCATTCTCCTTTGACTTAACAAGCTGCTCAGCACATGCATTGGGTTCCTTTGGTACTGTGCATCCAGAGGGATGCAGACCTGGGCACCCCGGGTAGGCAATACCCAAACAGGCTGCATTGATTGCCTCAAATCTGGAACCAAAAACATCTCCATGTGATCCCAGTGCCTGGGATGTGGCTGGGAAGGGATGTCCATGTTTCTGGACTCTTGTAGGTCACTGCTGTGTGTGAAACAGGGTTTCATGTGTGCCTTACTTAGGATGCAAGTATTCCACCACACATTTGCACTCACATTTATACAATTTTTGAGCCCCTCCAGGTGGAAATGACATCAAATTTCTAAATCTTCAAGACTTGAAACAGCAACGATATTTTATAGGCTAAATAAAAAGATACTGGGTTTCTGTCAAGAAAATATCCATTCTCCACCCTCCAGAATGAAGTGGCTGTTACTAGGATTTAAAAATTTGGGAGTCAAAGTAAGATTTCAGAAGCTGGTTATAACCTCCTCCCAAGCATTTAGTTTCAGGATCTGCACCCCAAAGCAGGACCTGGTAGTAGCATGTTGACACTGCCAAACTAAGCCATTCCCAGGATGCTCTTTGTGAGATGTGAATTTCAGCAACACTGCAGAGACTCCAGGGTTGTGACCCTGTCCCATCTGCACCACACAGATCACCTTGGGCCACTGGGCCAACTAACAGCATGCTGTGTTCACTGCATCCCCAGATTTCTTGGTTCTGGAGTTAGAGTCCAGTAAGTACAGCTGAAAAGCCCTTCTCTTTGATGGAAAAGTTTGAGTTTGATTTTCATCCAGAATCTGTATAAACTTAATTTCGAAATATTAAAAGCATCACAGAATTAGATAACTGTTCTCTGCTGGGCTCCAGGCTGATCTTTCTCACCTGTCAAGTCTCTATCCAGCTTTGAATCAGATCCCCAAACTGATAGAAAGTTGAATTTTCCTCTAATGTCACTTTTGAATCAGATCTTCTGCAAATGCTTAGATTTTACCCATAGTAAAACACTAGAGTTTCAAAAATCACTGAGCATTTTTATAATAAATAATAAAATGTGAGTTGGTTGTTTCTCTTTCTTACATAATTCAAACAATTTTTTTAAAGAGGAGATTTTTCCTCATCTTTATTACTCTTTATCGTCTTATTCCAGACTGGTTCATTTTGCAAAAGGGATACACAGCCATTTCTCATTTTTTGTTAAGAAACTTTTGCAGAAGAATGAGGAATCCTTAAGGGATTATCTTTGAAAAGAAGCAAGCAGATAAAGAAAACATGGAGATGAATGTCATTAAATATGAATATTGTGTTAGTGGAACTGTCAGACACCCTGAGATTTCAAATCCTTTCACTCTGTTCCTCTCAATATTACCATCAAGAAAATCATATATTTTGCAAGGGCCTGATTCTCTATTCATTTAGTGTGTTGCAGAGCAGAATTTCTTCTTGTTCTGTGACTAGAATGGCAAATAACTTCAACAAAAAATGAGCCAAGCCCCATGAACTGAAACAGATGCCTGATGAATGTGCATTCCTATAAAATATTGAGACAGTCAACATAGTCACTTGGAGTGTTCTAACTTTTCAGGAGCTGAGCAGGTGGCCAAAATGTATGGCATCCATCAGGTGCTGGCATGTAGTTATGTGTACAGGTGCCAGTACGTAGGTAGGATAAATTCACAGCTCTCATCACCACCAGAAAGATTTTTCCTTCAAAATCTTCCACTTCCAATTGCCAAGGTACTGTCTGCCCTTCTCAAAGCACTGCAGCTGGAAAGGGAAAAGAGCACAGAAATAAAGCCAAGCTGCCAAAAGGGAAAGGTGGCTTCAGGTGAGCCCAGGCCAGCTCCCAGCACAGGCGGC
>NW_005054361.1:89232-92577 GCF_000277835.1 Geospiza fortis
TCATTAACAAGGCAACTGCAGGGAATAAAACACCAGCCATATGCTTGTCCTGCCCCGCTCCTCCCTCTGCTTTAGGTCCCATTTAATTACAATGAGCACCAATGTACTTTGAGAGGGGGGCCAAGAGGATGTGCAGACACGGGTACTAGATCCTATTTTGTCTACAGCTGGCATCAGCAGCTTGTTGTAAAATCTCCTGAGCCACAAGCCAGAGCCTCAACAGTCCAAAGCTCTGTTTTCCACAGTACAGGAAGGCCATTGGAGGAAAACTGGGTTCAGGATTTCCACAAACCAACTTCTTAGCCAGTTCTGACACATAATGCATTTAATATCCATAAACAGGAATCCTTTTCAATTCTGTTTTCACATTGCTGTTTATAAGAAATTTTATTTCCTTTTCCCATTTTTAATAGAACCAAAACCAATTTAACAGGCTATTGGACAAGATGATCATTGTAGGTCCTTTCCAACTGAAAATAGTCTAGTATGGTCACTTCTATACCGATTCTTAATTCATCTTAATCTACAGAGTATGGATAACCACATCGTATCTGCTTTGGGATAGAAATAATCTCCTCTTCCCACTCCTTACCCTTCTTTCTGCTACCTCTGATGAGTGCACCAAGAGGTTATTTCTATTATTCCCATTCAAGTCTGCATTGATATAGGAATTACTTCCCTGTTAGATTTCAGAGGATCCCCGGATCTGATAAAGCTCTCTCTTCTTCTGCAGGGGATGCTCCAATGGCTAAGACTTAGGCTTGGAGCACAGGGAAGATAGTAAGCACCTTATTCTTTTAGCACATTCCCATTCTGACCCTGACCTTTCTCCTGTCCCATAAGAAAAAGCTTTGGAAAGCAAACATGTAACAGAAACTCAGGCCCTTCTGGATCTCATTCCCCATTCATCTGGACGCTCCTGCCTGCAGAGTTATCCCCAGCTCTGGGTACATGTCACAGCTGGTCTGTGGCTGAGCAATTAATTCAGTTATAAATAAGAAACCCAGCCCAGTTCCATGAACTGGCCCCTGGGTTGAGCTATGATAGGATGGATTTGAATACATTCAGGGCCTTCACCCAATCACGTTCCACCCTAAGCTGCAGACATCCCGCTGGCACAGGAGCTGGGTGGTGTTTAAGCCAGACCAGTGAGCTGTCTGGACTGGGAGATTCAAATCCTCCTATTTAAGGAGGGTGAGGACAATAAAACAGGCTGCTGTCACATGAGAATCCTGAGGGATTGTGTTGTCTCTGTCTCTAACCACTGACTCCATGTAACACAGGGTGCCCCATGTGAGGATCCAACTCAGCCTTTTACAACAAGCAACCACAGTATTGCAGGGAGACAGGAACTGCAGTGAAATATTGCCATGAGCAGCAGAATAATTGCTGCAAACAGGCAGTGAGACAGCAGAAAAGCAGTGGGACAGCAGAAAAGCAGTGGGAATTGCTGTGGGCAGCAGAAAATGTTTGTGAAATCCCAATGGTAGGCAGCAGAGTGTGCCATGTGGTTTCAAACCCCACTTTGCAGATTGGGATCACCATTGGGACCATGGGAACATGGACCTCTACACCAGAAGATCCCGCTCTGAAGATATGGACTTTCTTTCTTAAAAAAAAAAGAGGGATTAATAATGAAAAGCGGGCTCTGCTAGCCCTGCTCACGTGGTACGAAAGCCACAAACTCAATGTGTCTGGAAAGACCTCCTCAGACTTATTAACCTGGGAGAAGACTGGCTGAGATATACTTGCCACAGCCTCCATTGGTGATGACATAGGCCATTAATGTTATAAATCATGACTCATGTCATGGGTGATCAAAGACCTAATATGGTTTGCACTGTTACGATGCCTAAGGCAAACCCTTTGCAGATCAGTGGAATGATTGGCACAGGGGCAGACACCACTCTGCCAACATACGGCCTTCATCATGGCCTACAACACCTGCAGGATCTGCCATTGCTGGCCTCTGAGGGCCCACACAGAGCTGCTTGAGCAGCAGTCCTGTGTTGATGAAAAATCCTGAGGGCCAAACAGCTACAATCCAGCCTTACATCACTGCTGCACCACTGAACCTGTGGGGCAGGGATGTTTTTTCTGCATGGGGAGTGCAGATGGGCATGGATTTTTAACAGAGGCCATTTTAAACAGAATGGATTTTTAACTGTGTTAAAATGTGTAAGATAACCCACACCAGCTCTGAAATGGCTTACTACTCAGCCTGCGTGGATACCTCTGTGGCCCCTTGAGAAAGAGAAGCTAGATGCCCTAAAATCATTAGCACAAGAACAGCTAGCTCAAGGACGCATAGAGCCATCCCTGAGCCCTTGGAACACCCCTGTATTTTTTGTGAAAAGTGTTGTGAAAAGAAATCTGGTAAATGGAATTTGCTCCATGACCTAAGAAAAATCAATTTTGTGATGGAGGGCACAGGTGCTTTGCAAGCTGGCGTGCCTTATCCTACAATAATACCTGCCTCCTGGGACATCCTGATTGTGGACCCGAAGGATTTTTTTTTCACCATTTCACCGCACCCAGATGATACCCCAAAGTTTGCCTTCCATTAATAACGCTGCACCAGTGTAACGCTACCAATGGCAATTTCTTCCCCAAGGCATGAGAAACAGCCCTACAATCTGTCAATGATGTGTTGCCCAAGCACTCTCATCGGTGAGAGAGCAGTTTCCAAGGGCCTATTGTTGTCACTACATGGATGACATTTTGATTGCAACCTGAACAAAAAAGGAGCTCCCACATATTCAGCCAAGCCTGCTGCAAGCATTAAAAACATTTGGGCTGCAGGTAGCACCAGAGAAGGTGCAGCAGCAAGCACCCTGGAAATATTTGGGACTCAAAATAATGAACCAAACTGCTCAGCCACAAGCGCTTCAATTTTCAACCAAAATTCAGACTCTAAATGATACACAAAAACTTTTGGGTACTATCAATTGGGTCAGATCATACCTAGGCTTAACCAATTCACAATTAGCACCCTTATTTGACCTCCTAAAAGGTGATCCTGAATTAACTTCCCCCAGAAAATTAACCCCAGAGGCAAAAGCTGCTCTTGAAACAGTAGAGCAAGCCATCACAAACAGACAAGTCTGCCGGATATGCCCAGAGGTGTGTATCACTGTGTTCATTCTTATTGTTAATTTTCATCCTACTGGTATTACTGGACAATGGAGCACAGACTGGCCTGATCCTTTGCACATTCTAGAGTGGGTGTTTTTACCTCATCAACCAAAAAAGACCCACTGTCTTTGAGCTAATTGCACAGTTAATCATCAAATGTCGTCACAGGTGTTTACAATTGAATGTTAGAGATCCTTCACAAATTATTAT
>NW_005054361.1:92601-95724 GCF_000277835.1 Geospiza fortis
ATGCCTTGCAAAATTTTTCAGGACAAATCACTTACCACTTACCAAGCCATATATTACTAAAGTTAAGTGGCTAAACTGCACTATCTCTGAAACCTCTAAATAAACAGACACCCTTAAAAGGTGTTACAGTGTTTACTGATGGTTCTGGGAAAACAGGAAAGGCCATTGTGAAAGGGGAAAGTGAGTGCAAACATTGGAGGGATATGAGAATGGATCACTTCAAATAGTAGAGCTACAGGCTGTAGCTATGGCTTTACAACATTTCCCCCACACTCTGCTAAGTGTTGTAGCTGATTCTGCAAATGTGGCTGACATTACACAAAGATTAGACCAAGCACTACTTAAGGAAAATGATAATGCACAGCCATTTAAATTAGTAAAAACTCTATGCCTTACTATCCAAGTCAGAACTTGCCCTTATTATATCCCACACATCAGGAGTCACACAAATTTACCAGGTTTTATCACAGAGGGCAACACCAGCCCTGCTTGAACAGCACCATACCCAGATATACTAGCACAAGCAAAGGCACCACATAATTTTTTCCACCAAGGTGTTGGAGCCTTACAGCAGCAATTTCAGCTGTCAAACACAGAGGCTCGTAATATTGTTAGCACCTGTGCTGACTGCCAAGGTCACACTGCCCCACTGCAGGTGGTGGTAAACCCTCGTGGACGGAGTGCTCTGCAAATCTGGCCAACTGATGTCACACACATCCCTGAATTTGGCCACTTAAAACATGCACATGTCTCAATTGATACCTTTTCATCAGCAGTATGAGGTAGAGTACACACAGGAGAAAAAGGTCGGGATGCCATCGCACACGGGCAATCAGCTTTTGTGGCTTTGGGCATCCCTCACATCATAAGAACAGACAATGGCCCTGCATGCACTTCACAGAAAACTAGACAGTTTCTACAACTCTGGGGTGTGTCGCAGCAAACTGGTATTCCCCATTTAGCAGCTGGACAGGCCATTTTAGAAAGGGCACATGGCACTTTAAAACATATCTTAGATGAACAAAAAAGGGGAATGTGTAGTGAAACACCACAGTGCAGAGTAAAAAAAGCTGTTTACACTTTGAACGATTTAACAGTATTAGAAAAGTCCCAGAACCTAGTTATTTTGAATCACTTCTTATCACTACAATCATCCTGTGATGTTCAGCTTGCCCAAGGTAATGGTGAGAGACCTCCTCCCCAATCCATGGTGGGGGTCCTTGGGATCTTACTACCTGGGGACAGGGATATGCGTGCATTTCAATGGGCATTGGATCACGTTGGATACCTGCCAGATGTGTCCAGCCTGCACTATGTCCTGCTTGGGACCACAGGTAGCACCCTCCTGATGACCCCTCAACAGACAGACATCACAGAGCTGTGTATGGCGCAGTAATCAGAACAATTGTTCACCTACCTCATGGAAATCTGGGACTCTTGAAGTGACAGTTCATATAAGGACTTCATTTGTTTACAAATTATTTTTTCCTGTTTTTTCAGTTCACAGATTGTTTTTCTAGTAGTTGGGTTTTTCTCTAACAGTTCTAAGGGTTAAATGGTTTCTTGTTTTTAGATTTAAGTTGTAACTTGTAACTATAATTAGGCAACCTGTGGCATGTTAGCCTGAAGAATGGTGATCTTGCTTAACAGCTCCTGGAAGTGGATGCTGCAACTTCAAGTGGTACATGGAACACTTTGCTAGCTGGGGAAGCTAGGTTTGTCAAATTAGACAAAAGGCCTCATTCACGTTAGACCACACCATTGGTCCTCAAGTGCCAGGTTGGAACCAGTGAAATCAGCAGTAACTAAAACTGTGCCGAGCAGAAGGTTTTAAAAAACTGCAAGTCTAGGTGAAGTTTAAAACTGAAGTTCCAAACATAGCAAAAAGATTGCAATTAATACATAAGAACATGTTTTCAGACTACACTGCCATCTTTAATCTTTGATCACATAGTACTACAGATGCTACAGATAAAGAAGAGGGCAACAGAGGGAATTGGTCTAATCCATCAACACTAAAAACTTGGGAAAAGACCAGTACAAACTACAATGTAGGTCAAAAAATGTGCCCATGCAGAGGTACTGGGAAGAAAAGCAAGTGTGGGAAGAAAAAAATTTAAATGCCTGTATCCTTGTCCTTTTTTTCTATGGAAGAAGTTGTGCCTGAAGTAATGAATACACTCTGTCTTGTGGTGATGAGCAGCACAGTGGAATTACAGATTTACAACAGAGGTAGAAAGCCATTAGATGAATTGCAGGACCTTTTATTACCAATTGCAATTTCATGGCAGGGTTATTATTTATTAAATACAGGAGCAGCCAGTTGAATTCTTATTGCTCTTTGGCTTAATTCCACTTATAAAAAGGCTGAAGAAATTACACAGAGCAGACTAAAAGTGCTCTGCAGTAGCAGGCTTCTTTCTCACTGTCTTCACCTGGGTGCGCACACACACACACGCACACGCACACGCACACACAGAGAAATTTAAAAAGTCATTGTATGGAAGGGGAACAAGTCACACCCAATTTCTCTTTAAAAAAGTCTAAGGTAGAGTAAAAGAAATGCACTCTACTGCTATCATTGCTGCACCTGAAGAGCAGTTTGGACAAGGTAACGCCCTCAAGTACTGAGGCTCAGTTTTTTACCACCTCCAGAAGAATATACACTTTACCCCCTGCTCTCTCATACAAAACCAGTGTGTAGACAGAAAATAAACACGTGAAATGACATGATCCAAGTCAGAATTGCTAAGTGGGTGGGAGAAAGAAGATAATATTTGCCATAATATACAATTGCATCCCAGGTCATCTCCATGAAGAGAGATTATGTATATTTTCAGGCAGAAAAAGGGTTGAGCTATTTAAACCTCAGCAGCTTTGTACCAGCACTTATTTTGAATCCACTGAACTGCAGAGCAGTGGAAAGGAAGAGGAACCAGAAAGAAGTGAAAAAATATCCACTGAAGAAACTGTCTCAGCATGGCTCAAATCTCCAAGGCTTTGTTCATGCTTATCTGTCACTGCACATTGGCACAAGCAGGGTGTTTAATAACTTCGTTTGCCAGAAAAACAAGTGCCATAAAAAAATTTCTTTTTTTAATTTTTTTTTCATTAGTGTTTGGA